>NW_006800112.1:830057-835177 GCF_000485575.1 Poecilia formosa
GAGCAATCATAATACTTTTGAAGTTTTAAAGGCTTTATTTAGCAAATAAATCAATGTTGTGGAGAGTAAATATTTGCAGCATTGGCTATTTATTTTAGCCTTAATGGTGTTATTGGATACATAAAAAAAACGGAGCAGAAGCACTCATGTGCCACAGTTAGAGGTTTTGCACTTCTGCCAACGGGACTCTGTGTTACTCTCTTCAGAAAGAGACATCTTGAAGCATGAAATGCACTGAGAGGTTGTTCTCAAGCTGAAATGGAACTGTTACAAAAAAATAAATAAAAAATTGTTTTGTTCAGTTCTCATAGTTTCTCTCTCTTCACGGTAATTTAAAACGAAAACGATCCGCACCGTTACCAGAACACGCGAAGTTAGAAAGCGGTGCCAAAACAGCCGCTTCGTTAGGAAATCTTTTCCACCGGCGAACCTAAAACGTCTTTCGCAAGGTAAAACTTCAGGTTTGCTGCGGCTGCCTTGATGAAAACTAGCTGAATGTACAAATGAATGGAGTTTGACGACCTTCATCATCGCAGTGCACTGGCTGAACCTCGCTGACTCAATGTGCTCAGTTGGATGGTAATTGAATGTTCCAGAAGCCAAACTAATTAGGATCTGTGCTGTATTGAAAGCATTCTGTCTCTGACCGCAGCGTGGGGTCAACGCCGCTGTTTTGTGAAGTAAAGCAGGAAAAGATGAAGGCTGCGATAGAACAGAGATGCTCCAGTAATCAGTCCATTAATCAGAACAGAGCTTCTAATTTTTTCCAAAGTTTCCAGTTCGTAGAGCTCTAAATGTTTGTCCTACACAAGACAGACTGACCAGAGGTCTTCTACTGAAAAAACAAACTCGAATGTGTTTACCCAACAATGTGATTTTGTACTTTGCATTAAGAAAGGTTTAGTAGTTTGTTTAATTAAAAAAATGATTATTCCAGCAAATGCTACACTGCAACATGTTAAATGAGATTTCATGCTATGTAGAGTTGAAAGCAGATTTTTAAGTAATTTGTGTAAAAAGACTCACAGCTTCTCAAAGAAATACTGTACTTATAATACAAGACATTTGTATAGCCACATAAGTTTAACAGTAGCAATAGTTCACTTCATCAAAACTTTATTTATTTATGTTATTTAGTTTTAAAGTAATTATCTGGACCTAAGTAGTTGTATTTCATTAAGTCAACAATGAATGTCATAGATTTTTTTTTTTTGCTGCGTCAATATTGTAAAATTTATAAAAAGTAAATGCATATTTTTTTTTATATTATCAGACAATAACTCTCCATGTCTTCATGTAAATCTTTAAAAATAAATAAATAAAAAATTACATACTTGAGATCTTTTACAAAAACTTCTTTTTCCTGGTTGGATAATAAACCTGGACCACGTTTTGCCTCAGAAACTCCGTCTCACTCCTGCGTCTTCAACCATGTCAAGTGTCCTCAAGTGTCTGCACGCCGGCCTGGTGCCACATCAAATGCAGCGTTTTATTTTCTTCTCGTCGCCTTCTGATAAAGCCCCCGGCGGTCGAACATCACAGCGCTGCTTATCTTCTGATTCCAGCGTCGTCGGTTCTGCAGCCGTATTTACAGTCCGGGCCGAGAAACAAACACGCCTCATGGCTCCGAACCGCAGGGTCAGGAGCAGCTAAACGCCGCTCGATATTCATGACCAAACTGCCCAGCTTGGCTCAGAGTAGTGATTAGCTGATCTGAAGTCTGGTCTCTTCTGCTGCTGCAGGTGCTGAAAGAGAATCATTGATCTGGGAAGTCTGAAGTCTTTCCAAGTCTGGAAGGTTTTCACGTCCTCTGTTGTGCAGGCAGTCGTGAAGTAAAGACGCCCTCTGGGGAGCGTTTTAACTTGAACTCGGGACGCGTCGGAGCAACTCCTGCATCAGAAACAAGTGTGAAACTGTAAATCATAGAGAGAGTCGAGGGTTTTTACATCCCTTTTAATTCAAGGACTAGTAATGACTAAAGTGCATGTTTTCTTTTTAGACAAAAATCCCTCTTAAACATGCTTTTGTATTTATTTCTATTGTATTTAAATCACTCCACTTTTTATAAGTGTTCTTTCTTGATAAGACTCAAGAAACAGGTAATCTAACATGACTGTAAAAGAAGTTAAATACCTGTTTCAGAGACACATTAGAAGATGTTGAGCTTTTCTTCTCTTATGTATTAATTCCCGACACAGACATAGGAACTGCTGCATTAATTTGTTTTTGTTGGTCCAGTGTAGAGATGCATAAAAATCCTAAGAGATGCATCTTATTCGTCATCTTCCTTGAGCTTCTCCCTGTAGGGGGCGCCACAGCAGATCATCTGGTTCATCTTTGCCTTTCCTCTGTTCCTCCTCACTCTGTGCAACATCCTTCGTATGGCATATCCAGCGTCTCCTCTTCTGCACATGTGCAAACTTTCTCAGCTTAATCTGACTAAAAGCCACTGCAGATCACGCTTCCTCAGATATAAATCAGCAGTTTGTCACTTGGCTGGTTGCTTCCAATGTAAGTTATTTATTTGGACTGAAACAGCCCTTCCAAAGATAATCTGGCCATTTTTGCGCCCTGCATAGGTCAGCTGATCAAAGCTTTTCTGAGTCCACCCATACATATTTCCTGTTTTTTTTTTCTTCTTTTTTTATTAAATGTGTCCTTTTGGTGATGCTTTGATTCTACAAGGTAGCAGCAAAACATCACAGAACTAATTTGGCCCTAGTAAGTAAAAAGCAGAAACCAAAATCAGATTTTTAATTTATTTTTTTATTAACCAGGTTATTTCCTGCTGTAATCTGCAGAACTGCTTCATCTCTCATCACCATTAGCACTACTAACACTGACGTCAGTAGCTGATCAGCAGTTATTTCACGGCTGTGTAAAATAATCTAAACCAGACATGAAGTGTCGGCACCACAATGAATTTACCAGCAACAGAGGGAATATTGTCACCATGCCATGGTAACTCTGGAGGAGCTGCAGGTTGGACAACCTGTTGATAGGACAACCGCTAATCGGGCACTCGACAGACGTTGCCTTTTTGGGAAGCAGGGCAACAGGAAGAAACAAACCGTCCACTTGTTGAAACATGAAGGGAATCTGGTCAGTTGATGGGAAGAAAACGGGACAATCCTGGAAGAAATCTGCAGCATATTGGACTGTTAAAAATTAAATCCGCTGACTATGAAGAGCAAGCACATCAGTGCTAAAGCGATAATGAACTCCGGATCGAGCTTCGGAGGGAAGTCACGACACAGCAGACTTTTGTCTCATCTAACGGACTGTGTTTCCACAGGCGAAGGACGACTCTCATTTCTTTTCTTTTTTCAAATAGCTGAAGCTGTAAAGGACTTTGTGATCCTCTGAGACCTGAGGGAGAGACTGATTTAAAACTCAAATGTTTCTGCAGAGGAAGAAAAAAAAAACATCTTTCCCAAGCTTGAATGCTCGAGCAGATTTCTGACAAAACCTTCGCAGCTCAGGTGCATCATCATTCATCCGCCGCGTGTGTAGCGAATGTTATCTCTCATTTTCCATCTGCTACCTGTTCCGTGACGCACGGCCCGATCCCCTTTTCTGCCTCCTCTCCTCCCAGTATCAAATTCAAGCTGACATTTTCATCAGCGAATCCCCGTCACTGTGTTAAGGATGAGGAGTCGGAGTGCGCGGCGCGGCCCCGCAGAGCGAAACAGTGAGCACTCAAGACGGGAGAAGTGCGCACGGTGCAGACTCATCGCCTGCAGACTCCAGCAGAGGGGAGACGTCTCCTCTTTGACTGACAGCCGTTGCGCCTTTCGCCCAGATGAAAAATGCCTGGAGGATACTTTATCTCCCAGACTGGAGGATTTATGATCGGTCAGAGCCGAGTGCCGTCCTCCTCTTTGGTCGCGTAACGGAAGATGAAACAAGATGTCTACTGTTCCTCAGAAATGGTTGTTACTCAAGCAAAATTAGGTGCATCATTAGTCATGTAGGAAACAGGTTGGGGACCAAGACGGGACTGGAATTAAGGAAGCACATAAAGGCCATTACACCATTTTTTTTTTTTTTTTAATAAAACCTCTGAGACTCATTGACTCAACATTTCCCGTTTCAGGTCAGATAGAATTACTATCATCATTTGATGAATGCCAGAAGATTAAGATTTCTCTCTTTTCCTGCTTTGAAGTCAAAAGTTTGAATTGTCTCAAGCATTTTGGGTCCAAAGGTGTATCTCAAACGTTTGCCGGATACTTGGTCTGACAGAGCTTTTTGGTCAGGTTGGTTACTCTCCTTGCTCTCGCACATCGCCTCAGCTCTGCCCACATGTTTCCTGTCGGACCGAGATCAGGGATTTCTTTTGGCCTCTCCAAAACATTTACTTTGTTGTCCGTAAGCCACTTTTAGCTAACGTGGGGGTGTGCTTGGGTGTCACTATATGTTTGGAAGTCCCGTTTGTTCCAAAGTCTAAACTTCCTGGCTGAAGTCTTAAAAAATGCTGCCTTCCTGTCTCTCCTGCAGCAAAGTACTTGCATGAAGGAGGATCTTCTCATGCATGAACATTTCTCTCTTTTCCTTCCAAATGGAGAAATTGTCAATTTAGGTTGATCAGACCACAAGATGCGTCTCTGAAAATTAAGGTCTTTGTTCCTATCTGTATTTGCAAGCTGTCATTTGGGTTTTTTTTATGTTGCTTTTGAGCTCATTTCAGCACATGAAGAAATTAATTAAAAAGTTTTATAAAGTAAAGCAAATATCTGATTTAATCAATGTGACATTTTTTGACCTTTTCTTGTTTGTTTTTTCGGTGATGGATTCAGTTGAATTTGAGTTTGTGTGGTCTTGAATATTCTGTGTCTGTCTTTTTACTTTTTAATTAGCTTTTGGGGTTTGCTTTGTGGTTCTATTAATTAAAAGTACAAAATAACACAATGAATTATTATTTACATCCTCGCTCCTTGTTTAGGCTAGGGGTACTATCAATGACAGGCAGGAATGAAATTATTATGGTAAACATCCTTTGACTAGTTTATTATTATGATTATTATTATTATTATTAAAACTGGACTTTTTTAAGTGAAAAAACATTATTATGCATAAAATTATTCACTCTGCATTCATTGTTAATGTATAATTATACA
>NW_006800112.1:835187-911815 GCF_000485575.1 Poecilia formosa
GTGGTTGTCATGGAGACATGGTGAGACAAAGATGTGTGTGTGCGTGTGCGTGTGTGTGTGTATGTGTTTGTTACATTTAAGGCGTGTTTCACTTTTTTTTTCTCTTTTTTTGCATTACGAAAGCCGTAGTTTGCTGCCAGAGATGTGTACTGAGTTCTACTGTAGATGGTGTCTAGTGGTTGTCATGGAGACATGGTGAGACAAAGATGCCACAATTGGCAGTTCTTTGTCATTGAGCTTTGGAGACCTTTACCCTCCTCTTCACCATGAAGACAAAATCTTTGTCCAGTTGTTGACCTGAATGTCCAGGTTCTCTCACCCTTTATTCCTGATGCATCATATTTATATCCCTGGGAAACTGAAATGTACTAATTAAAAGTTCCCACACACCCTGACTCACTTTTACCAAGCAATTTCTAAATTACAAAAACAGCTTTAACATAATTTATTTTACAAGAAGTGTTAGGGGTTACAAAATTATGCCTTAAAAGAAAAAAAGTCATCTAAAGAAATAATGAACAGGGGGAAAATATCTGGTAATTTTCTTACATGGAATTTTTCTTCACTGCTAAACAAATGTATTCAAATTAAAAGTTACATTTTTCTAATATTTCCAGCATAAGATTACAATACTGTGGTAAAAGATTAATTCATGTTAATACCCGTTTTTTTCATTGCCAGTGGTAATGGCTGCCATACCTTATTAACAACTTGGGAAAAAAAAGAAAAAAGAAGCCAGCAGTAAAACTGAAACATAAAGTGAGAGACACGCTGCCCATCAACAATGACCCCTGTGTTTTTACGCCGTCCTGCAGGTCATTCCAGGACTTGGCGAGGCAGATCGACGTGGAGTACGGCACAGTGAGAGACTCCGCCGTCTACGACTACTTCAGGAATAAAGGCACCAACCCTCTGGAGCAGGACAGCACGTACGCAGAGCTGTGGAGGACCATCAGCAAGAACGACGGCATGGACTACTCCGTGTCCAGCCCGTCAGAAGGCATCCGCAAGGTTTGTGTCTCAGTCTGTGGCAAACTTCATGAGTGTAAAATCATTGAAAAAAACCAAAAACAAACAACTGAAGGGGCAAAAGAGCGGCCCCTTTAGGTTGGATTGTCCACAGCCGGACTGTACTTAAACGCTCCCAGTTGGGTTTTCTTTGGGAGTATCGCATTAAATAGTGTTTTTTAAAGTTTTACTTGTAAAAACTGAAAACCATGTCATTTTCCGTTGCTTGTCTCTCATACAAACTAAGTAAGGTCCACCTTAGTAAATTTAGCAGAATTACGTTAAAACCGAGGTGACGAAAGTCAACAGCAACACTATTAGATGTTGGTGTTGGTGTAGTTTTATCTGAAGGAGATTTTTTGTTGCCTGCATTTTAATCTCTGCTGGACCACAGCTAAATTGTCGCATTAGATTAAACCTGAATTAATCTGTCGGACACAAACAGGGTGTTTATGAGAAACAGCCTTCAGAATATGTGGGGGGGGAAGCTAAACAAAACCCAAATTATCGTCAGTAGTCATTTAAAACATGCACGCTCTCCTCATTTCATTCACAACAGGCAAACACACACATTCATCTGTTTATCTATTACTTAATTGCAAGCGCGGTTGAACAATGGACCAATTAGTTAGGCAGTATCCCATGTGTGTGTGCACGCGTGTGAAAGCAGGACCAGTGCCCCGCTGCAGCGCGTTATTATGCTCGTAGATCTCCCAAAAAGCCGATGACAAATTAGTTTCGGAGACAAATCGGCTTTGAGCGCATCCATTATTCAGCCGTTTGTGTGATAAACCTCCCCCTGGAACCGCTGACGTTTCCCCCCCATCAAAACGTTCTGTACACAGACAGTTTTTCATCTGTTTCACAGGCAGCGTTGGAACCTCCAGTCCTGCGACTGGTTGTTCAGTTGATTAGGATGCACTTCACATGGGCTGAGGCAGCTTAATGGTTTAAAAACAAAATCCTCAAGTTCCTTTTTAAAGAGAAACTTTTGCATTTGCCTTCAAAACGAGGCCAAAATCGATTTTTTTTATTTGTCGAGAGCGACCATGAAATGAAATATGAATGACTGGCCTCATGGAATGGGTCAGAGGGCAGAACGTTGTGTGAATAAATGTAGTGATTCGCCAGCTTTCAGAACCAGCTTTAGCAGCAATACTGCTCACTAGTGTTTTTGACTATCAGTTTGTCACATTAAATAATTTGTCCCTCTCAGCTTTCCTACTGTTCTTCCTTTCATTGGGGTTTTGAAGACATTTGTCTCTGTGCAGCTAACTGAAGGTCCAAGCACAGCATTTTAATCAGGTTTAGATGTTTAATGTTTCTCTGTTACATTTCCTTGTTTTTCCGCCATCACATCCTGACCTCGGTAGCACTTTGGTAAATTTGGATGAATCAGTGCTATTAAGGTGGAATTTAAGGAGCTTGTTGAGCGTTTAGTTTCAAAACGGAAAAGCACGAAGCTCACTTTCCATCCCACACTGGACTCAGTTTGGACTATTTCTCTTTCCTGTTCTGGTATGGCCCCGCCGTCTTTATTTCTCTATCAACTGGCTGTGGTTAAGGATGACCAACAGGGCTCTTCACTGGATGGCCGCCAAACCGCAACACAAAAAGACGGGAACCGGACATTATTAATTAATCGATTGGAATCTATTTTAATTTACTAAACCATTAACTGACAATTAATCATAAATCAATTAATTGTTTGCATCCTTAATTGGCCAGTTGATGACCCAGTTTGGAACAAGTCTCAGCTGTCGGACAGATGATCTCACTGTAGTTCTTCAGTTGTGGGACAGCCTAAGATGATATTTGATAGATGATAGATGATATTTGTGAAGCCGATGGTTCCTCCGGGCTTCTCTTGTTCGGCTTTTCTCTTCCTTTATTCTTGAAAATCTTATTTCTGCTGCGTGTTACTTCAAACACTGCTAAAGAGGAGTATCTCACTCAGCCTGCAAACTGCGAGCAGTGACTAGACGCGAAGCCGATAGCAGCAGCTACACGCTGCACATCAGAGGACGGCAACAGCATGAAATGATCTAAAAACACGTCTTTGTGTAACTCCGGAGAGAACAATGTGCTTTCATTCACACAGGTCAAAACGGTGGAGGCAGAAAGTCCTGCAGCAGCACTGCTGATGCAGTGAAAACACCCACGCCCTCATCCACTTAAACCTCACTGCCGCCGCTGCCATTGCTGCTGCCGCTGAGTGTTGTTGTCACCTCATCCTTACCCATCACCTCCGACAGACCGCCTCTGCAGCACAGCACAGACAAAGCCTTCTGTTCTCGGCAACAGTATCGCATGTCGGCGTGTTCTTGACACTGTAACGGAACCAAATCCGTTAAACATCAGCTTCTGGCTCATTGCTTGCGGGAAGAAGATTACCTAACACCGGGTTTATCTATCTTTAACAAGGAGCGAGCAAGAGCGCCACACAATAACGCCATAAATAAGAATACCTGCAGCACCTTGCAGGAGTTTTACATTCATCTGTCATGGTCATTTATTTCTGATTTATTTGAAGCTTCCTACGATGGTGATGCATCATGCTTCCACTGCCATGAATGGAAATGATGCAATGTTGTTATGGTTTAAGACTCTGACTCCTGCAAACATGCCACTTGTTCATAGGATTTAGAAAAGGGGGAGGGGAAAAAAATGGTTATCAAACTTTTAAGTTTTTCTGTCTTGGGAAACGAAACAGGTCAAATAAGTCATAAAAACTTCTGACTTGCACTCTCTTCAGAAACAGGTTGTATTAAAAAAAAAAAAACGTTAAAGTTTTTAAAAACAAACAAAAGTGATGAAGAGCTTTGAGGCGGAGATCAACCACAACGAATTTCTGTCAAACCCAGTACCGATAATAAAGGACCCACATTGGGGTGCTTTAGTGTTGCTATTGGAAACACTGTTCGGGATATAAAGGAGAGAAAACGTCAGAGCTGTCACTAGTCCTTGGATGTAGCGTTTGTCAGTGAATCAGTGCAGTTAGATGACATTAGTTGGCCAGCTTAAATAAACTTCTGGAGAAGAAGGTCACTAATTTTTAGAAAAGAATGTATTCATGCAGAGTTCCGACAAAATTGCTTTATTTGAGGTGATAAATGCGTTTAGCTGAAAGAGAGGCTTCTGTTATAAAGCTGATGCTGTTTTCTATCTGGTGTCCGTCGGGTCTGGACCAAATTTGACCAAATTTAAATTTCTACATCATGTTTTTTTTTTTCTCTTTCGTGCTCCAGGCAAAGAAGAGTCCTTACGCTTTCCTGTGGGACATGGCGGTGCTGGAGTACGCGGCGCTGACGGACGACGACTGCACCATCACGGTTTCAGGAAACAGCATGAGCAGCAAAGGCTACGGCATTGCCATGCAGCACGGCAGCCCGTACAGAGACCTCTTCTCTCAGAAGTGAGTGTAACGACGAGGAGATCATCGAAAAGGACGAAATGCTTCTTTTGGTTCCCCTGATATGGTGGCCGACATGGGCAAATGCATGGAAAACGTGTATTTATTTAACATTTTAATATCGGAGGTTTGAGCTGAGATCTATTACAGCTATCTGTTGATGGCTGAATGTGAATCTTCAGCTGACGTGCATCAGGGTTTTAGCTGCTTTGAAGGGCCAGGAAAACAAAGACGATGATGGAGGTTGAAGGCTTTCCCTTCCCTCTAATCCACGTCGTTGACCTTAAGGGTTCATTCTCACCTTAAAAAAACGCCTGTGTTGATGAGCAAAGGGTCTCACTGAGCCGCCTGTCTCGGCAAATTACGACAGAGTTTTTAACGAGGAGCATTCTTGCTGGAAGACGAAGTGGTGTCACACCGGCTGATTCTTAAACCTGCGTGTTAAAAGATCGGGAGATAAGAAACGCCTCCCTGCCGGCCGCGCTCTCGCTGTTCAATCAATAACGCCTTCCAGGCTGAAGTCAATTAGGCTCACATGAAAGGAGTTCGCATTAAGCCGCGTTGTTGCGAAGAAAACAGGATTACTCACGGTGTGTGAATGTAAACAGAAGTACATGTGCTAATTACTCACCTCGTCTCTGCGAGGCAGATGTCTGAGCAAAGCCGGCGAATTTAAGGAAGTTGGATCATCTTCCTCAGACGAAGCCAGGCGGCTGCAGAGAAAAGTCTTTTTTTTTTTCCTTCCCCTCCCTAATCAAACACAAATTGATCCCAGTGAGATCATAAAAAATCATGCAGATTGGTTATAATCTCCGCATTATTACGTCATTAACAGCGAGATCACTTAAATCTGAACACTTTCTCATCCATCTGCTGTTGATTTATTTTTTCTTTCTCTTGAATTTGAAGTCATTGGAGCAATAATCCACCTGCTGCTTCACTTTAAGGAACATAAGATGACCACTTTTATTAGGTGATGAATGTATTTTAGTGATATAGTATGTTTTAACATATCTCGTGTGCCTTTAGCATAAAAAAGTTGAAATTATATAATACAAACCTGTTTATATGGGTAATTTAAAAGGGATTTATTGGAGAATATAACTTTATTTAAAATGTATTACTAAAAGGTTGAAAGTAGAAAGTAAGAAAGCTGCGTCATCTGCATACAGGGAGATTATCTGACCACAGCGATCTTCTTTTCCATCTCTATGTTTTAGTCTCAGAAATTAAGAAACATAAGATTAAAAAAGCTTATAACACTGTGGGGGAAATCCCGACAGCGAGGGTCATAAATGCAGCATATAGTTTGAGGAAACGGTAAATGAGCTTTATTCATTACTCTCATCTGGGTTGTAGTCAATAAGACTAGTATGACAGGTTTTGTAATACAACCTTCAGTAAAGTCAAAGAAAATTGTTAGAAAAGTCATAAAATTTATACTGAGAGGAAATTTGTATGTTGCAGTAGGATCAAGAAAACAATTTTTCAAATTTCTGTCTTTGTAAGTTAAATAGTTTTAACTAACAAAGACTAAATGTCTTCTGGGTGCAGAACTGTTTTACTTCGCTTTATGTGAAAGAGAATAGTAAAACCTGGACTACAGGTCCAAAGAACTGAGAATGACAATAAACATACTGGCTATATAAGATATAAAGAACTTGCCTGGGACATCAGTGATCAAGAGTACCAGCAGTAGAAGAACATGTACCAACTGTGTTTCCTAACATGAACATGAAGCCTGCATGAAGGACGTTCAAAAACAAAGAAAACATTAAATTGAGAAAAGTGTTACTTTCAGAACAGATCCTAAATCATCCAAAACTTCTGAAAGTTTTCCTTTGGCGCGTCACTTGGCGGTACCTTTGTGAAAGTCCCTGCTCAGAAGCTTTGTGTTTTGGTGCCAACAGAACAAATGCTTTGCGAACTTCCAATCACTGCTGAGCGCTCTCACTCTGCAACCACCTCAACTATGTGAACGCCAAAAAACGTGCTGAGTCGGAGAAGTGAGTGACAGAAGGGGGGGAGAGAGAGAGAGAGTGTGAGGCGAGTGACATGTGAGCAAAGTGTAAGCATCATTCTGCTGTTTTTTTTTTGTTGTATTTTTTCCCATCCTGACTCTGTTCGAGGCTGCGTTCAAAAACAGGTGTCTGCCCATTGAAATAGAATTGCAGGGATTGGATTCTATGGAGCAAACTTGATACATTTGTATTGCTTAGCTCATAACTAACAAAAATCTTCATACACGTTTAGTTAAATATGTTGCTACAATTAATTTTAATGATATTTCACAAGTCAAATTTCATGGTGCCCCCCTGTGGTCACTCGGTGTCCTACATGCAGCGCGTTACACGCCGCTCGTCACAGACGTATGCAGCTACCATGCAGGAAGAAAAGCATTCATTCATCTCCTTCGTGATGAATTCAGCTGCCAACCAGGTTTCAGTGACACAGGTCATTTTAGGAGGAATTTTCTACGCACCTGCTCTGGGATTTTCCTCTGTGCGATGGGAAAGAACTTGCGGGGCTCAGAAGTCTCTGCTGCCTTGAACGCTTCTGATGTGAACATAGAAAGTTTGTAGGGAGGGCAGCTATTATTCAGCAGCTCTGCCCCGTCAGAAGCAGCAGCAGGTTTTTGATGTTTGTGCTCCTTAATGCATTAACCATGGCACGCTGTTTGCCGCTTTGTGAGGATGAAATATACATAAACACCAAAAGGTGGAGGCTCAGTGTTAATATAGATGTTAACACAAAGCATTAGCAGCAGCGAGCGCTGTGCTGCGGGCTCTTTTGTTGCTCTGGGAAAGTCGCTCTCCGGTGTGTTTCGCACCTCGTAACGCCACAGGCGTCGTTTGCGCCTCCTCCCCCCTTTCGCTCTCCTCCTCCCGGCTCCGGCTCCGTGTCCTCCTCTTTCATCCTCCGAGGTCAGGCGCACACTGAGCAACAATCTCATTTCTCTTTGAGATCGTTCCTCTCTGTATGTGACGAGCCGTGGACCTGAGGGGACGATGAGTCAGCAGCGCTGGCTGGATGGAGATAAAACCTCTGAAATGCAGACACACTTCCACACAGAGAGGTGACAGATTAGTTTGAGGAAGGTGTCGGCGTCTGATGCTTTCTAGCGGTTCTCTGAGGGTTAGAGGAGCAAAAAGACAACAATGAATGGGCGTTCTCTGTGTTTGCACTCACACTGCTGATGCGACGTCGCTCCCCGCAGGGAGTCGGCGGGTATGCGAGTAAACATGACACCATAAATTGCACCAAACATCAGGTATGTGAAGATTGTTACTTTCGGCTTTCTTCACATTATTAAAAGCAAAAGTTCAATGTTACATTTCGTTCGGCTCCTCAGACACCAACGAAATCTAGCCGAGTAGCTTTAGCAATTACAATCGGCTCAGCTCCTGCAGAGCAGGCACAAAGCTAGTCAGCTGCATCCGAGAAGTTTGGAAAGTTCCCTGCTGTCTGCAGAATTATTTTAGATTTTCCTCAAATACAGGACGCCACAGAAGCTTCTCTTTTGTTTAGTGTTAAATGCTGTTGTTGTTCAGATAAAACAAAAAAAATACAGCAAACAGACTTGTTCTAGTATTTTAATTCAGGTAGACTGTAACAATTTGAGCCGCATCAGATTTGTATCTGTGATGTAGACTTTGCTACTGTCTCACCGGTTTGGATTTAGTTATGCGACAGTGGACAGCTGTATAAAAGCCACTTTTTTGTGCCTCTTGTGGATTTTTATGTTATAAATGCACACAGACCACTGAAGTGGACACTAATGCATCATAAAATACACCATCAACTACTGGCCATCAGTTGGAAATGCAAGAAATTATTTTTGTTAAATCCAATATGGCCGACAGACAAAAAAGCATGCCGACCGACCCGCTCCCTCCTTCTACTGTAGATGACTCTTGCGGGTAAAAAAAAAATATTGAGACATCAGATATCCCCTAAAGAACAGTACTACTGATGCATTTTTTTAAATAACAACTTTGTATTTGGAGAAAATTACATCTGATCACCAATTTTTTTTTTCCTACCTTTTTTTATGCCTTAAGAAAATAAAAAAATAAAAAATGGAAAAAAAAAAAATCCTGACACAGAGGATCATAATTCATGCATGAAAGGGTTAAAATGCTGTTCCTTCAGACATGCATCCCTGATCATTGGGATGGTGTTTTGGCATTTGGCTCATATTTGTGCTAACAGTCGTTCACGTACATTTAGATTGATTTTATATAGATACGGCTTGCTGTTGCAGATTTCCTTGCCAGTCTAATTAACTTTTTCCAAACACGGTCAAATGATTCTACAGTCTGGATTTATGTAAAAGCAAATATTTTTGCATGTCTCCAGCTGTTGAAAGGAGGAACAGAGTCTGACTCAATGTTTGACAGCGACATTGGTAGCGACATCAGAGCAATGCTAACTTTATAACTGACTAAACCACAAAAAACGTGGCTTGTTGACTAGTGCGACCTACATGTGTAATTTATTCCCCCTCCCCAAAGTTAGTGGGTGTGACTTATGTTCAGATGTGCTCAACGTAATATGGAGCAAACCTGCTACACCGACTAATGGCAGCATATTAATTATTCACTTCTTTCACTTTTTTCACTTTTTTACGCTAATATTGAGATGGATATGTGGATGGATGAGCTCCAGTTCTCCACAGAAGTTACTGGGTGTGATGTAAACTCTCTGTCAGAGATTTAAAAAAAATCTAAACATAACCCCTCCCCCCCTTTGCACAGCAAACAGTATTTAAATTACTTTTGATCCAGATCCAGTCTGAACAGAGAGCTTGCTGTGGTGATCTAAGAAAACTTTTTCACTGTTTTATTCCTCTTTGTCTTGCCTGTCTGGTCCCTGCCGCATGCGGTCGCGTTCGGCTCCGCGTTGACCCCCGTGGAGGTGCTTCCGCTCCTTCTTCCCTCCCCTCTTCATTTAAACAACTCCGTGTTTAATTTGTGCCACTCACAGAATGCTGAGCTGCTCCTTATTTAATGAATTTTCCGCTCTGGGCCCGGCCCCGGTTCAGCGGGCGTCCAACAGCCGGAGGCATCTCCTCGGCGAAACGCTCTGGGACTCGCAGGGATAATGTGTCTTGAGTGTTAAAATGAGGGCAGGGCTATTGTTCGCCGTAGAAGCCATTATCTCCGCGTTCCCAACCATTATGTTAATACCACATCCCACAACTGCTGTGCTACCTCCATTGCCGGCTGTCTGCTTGATAATCCGGCCACTAAGAACCTTCGCAGACTTTGTAGTTTCTGCTGAATTTGTGCTGCTAAACTGTTTTGTCCTCGGGGTGTTTAGAGGACAGACTGCGGATGGAAGCCACTGTGCGCTGACCTTCAGCATGTTGACACTGAGCTGAGCCGATTAAACACATCAAATTAGGCTCTGGTTTTATGGCCTGATTACCTCCTGCTTTATTTCAGAAACGGCATATCTGATGTTTAGACGCACAGCTCTGACATGGATGATTTTCGAAAGGATTGCTCTGAACCTTTCCGTCAGACTCCGAAGCCGTCTGCTATGTTTGCACTTTGTAGTGAACCTGTGACAAAGATGTGCGCAGGTACTCACATCTGTGGGAGGCTTGTAAAAAAAAAAAAATCCCTTTTATGTCATTTAGACTCAAAGAAGCACTTTGCTTTTCAGTCACAACTGATAATTTTGCTGGGTAAAAGAAATTTTTTTTTCTTTGTTTAGAAATGATAAAATACCTGCTTTGAGGTGGTTATTTTCAAAAGAACTGAGACAAATGAGCACATACTTTCCTGTTATCTTTCACCTTCTAACTTAATTCACAGATGGGTTTATTTGTGTGGATTATTTGGGTTGTTACCGACTCACAGTAATGATCAGAAATGTACTTACTGAGAGTAACACTGTGCCCAGTACTTATTTCATTTTATGTACCGTAAACCAGTAGCCACACGAAGCAACGGGAAGTGGACTAAAACGTCTCTGTGGCATTCCTGCTGTCTCCCTCAGGATCTTGGAGCTGCAGGAGAAAGGCGACCTGGACATCATGAAGCAGAAGTGGTGGCCGCGCACCGGCCGCTGCGACCTCAGCAGCCACGCCAGCGCCCATCCCGACGGCCGGTCCCTCAAGCTGCACAGCTTCGCTGGCATCTTCTGCATCCTGGCCGCCGGCCTCTTGCTGGCCTGCCTTGTGGCCGGCTTGGAAGCCTGGTGGAACAGCAACCGCTGCCGGCAGGAGCAGCCCAAAGAGGTGACCGAGCATAGGGCCCGGCGGACGGGCCAGCGGGGGGAAGACACTGCCACACTCTACTTTAAGGATCCAGCCGCAGACGCGAGCCCCGACTTAGTGGAGCTCCAGTACACCCAGCTGTAGAGGAGAGATTTAGGGTTGGTAGTGTTAGCGGAGGAAGGCTGGGGGACAGAGGGAGAGGCAAGGTAGGACAGAGTTAGGTCGACATGCTCTGTGCCTCATTAGTCCAGGCCACTAATTGAAATCAAATTTGGTCTCTTATAATTTAACCCACTTCATTTTTTTTCTTTTATCCGTCCATCACTCCCCTCTCACCTTGTCCTAAACAAGGACTTTGGCTATTTTTGTAGCTCAAATTCTCCAAGCCACAAGAAGCACACAGCATACTCCACCCAACCCCATTACTTCTACTAATTCGCCCATAAAGCAACTTATCGGTGCTTCCCCTCATTAGCTCAACACGCCAGGTTCTGCCTTCCGACACATCCTGCATGTTTCCCGGCAAACCTTCACTCTCACTAAAGCACAGCGTGCACCACAGGCTTTAATGATCGGTCCCCACGGCGACGCCTTTCTAACCATTTAAGAGCCGCTGTTGAATTATTGTTACAAAGCCATTTTCTGTAGTAAAGCTTTGGTAATTTCCCTAACCCAAGGGTTCTGAAAGGAGGCGATAATTAGCCAAGAAAATGAGTGATTGCTCAGGCTGCCGGGGATGACGGTGTCAAACACTGAAACCTTTTTAATGCTTATGGACATTTTCAGTTTCACTGAGATATCAGGAGACAAAAACAGTCATAAAGCAGTTTCCATTAGCAGCTACGCCATCAAGTGGTGTCCAAATATTTGTTCTTATTGCTGAAACCCATCTTAATAAGTGCCTGATGAATAATAAATGGTTCTCTGTTGTGGTTATATTTTCGCAAGTTGTCAAAGACGCCTGATGAGGATCAACTTTAATGTGATATAATTAGCACAAATCCCTGAGTGGCCCTTGAGTTTTGGAAAGACTTGCAGCTATAAGAAAAAGAAAAAAAAAAAAGAAAGAAATGAAGGCGAGCGGAGAGCTCAACATGGCACCGTCGGGGCTTTTCTGTGATGACTAAAGCAAGCAAACAAGAAAACAAGCATTCTTCTGCAACTCGGCTGTGAGCATTTATGCACTAGTCTATTCTGATAAATGTGTGCGTTGCCAGACAGGAATTTTAATTTATTCGTCGTCTTTTTATTATTTATGTCCTGTAGTCTTTTGTTGTGGTTTTATACATAGCTGAAGCTCATTCAGAGTTTTTCCTTTGCCACATTTTTTTATCAGGATGAGGTGTCAGACCTAAAACAAGACGGAAACAATAAAAGAAAACAGTCCCTTTTGGACCCTTGGCTATTCAGAAACAGTTGTTTGCTACAACATGGACTCTGCTGAAGTCTGAAATTTTACCCAGTCGCTAACATTCAAGGCTATGAAGCTTACCAGAAATCACCTGCGCTGTAAACAACCGTCCTCAACCCCGAAGAGAGAAATGCCAACCTAAACAAAATTCAATACTTGGAACCGTGGCCAACACACACTTGAACGGCTTTGTTCACTTCCACCGCTGCCATTACTCAACTGCAGGCGGATTACAGTCCTAAAAACTCATTCGCAACTTCTCCTTCTGTTTGCTGATTGGCCCAGTTGGCTCGGCTTATTCCATGTTTGATCTTGGTATAGGTACTTTAGCATGAACAGTATGATCTTTTTTTTTTTTTTCCCAAATACTGCTGATATTCTTTTGGCTAGAGCGATGCTGGACACAATGCACATAGCAGCCACAGTGCCGTACAATGACTGTCTTGGAGAGCTGCCAGTCTTCTTCAGGCGTGATGAAGTTGTAAAGTTGTCACGGCGCTAGTGTGGCCATTTTAAATTCACTGCTATTCGTCACCGTGATATTATTCTACCAGAAAATCCATACGCCAGATTTACACGTTTTGGGAAATAGAGTTTAATATATACTAGAAGGCCTTTCCTCCTGATTTCATAGACTAGAAAGGTTCTTCTTTAAAGATATTTAGCACTGTAGTACCCTGTTGTGTGTCAACATCACATGTTCATTCTTTCAGCTTAGGAGCCTTATTTTTATGATTGAAGGACTTCTAGGTCAGACAAAAATAATAATATATAACATGGACTCCAACTCCAAAGAGCTACTGATATAAACATCTGCCTGGCCTGAGACTTTAAGCAGTTTGCTAATATATGCTGTTGCACTCTTCTGATTAACAACCTCGGGAGCAGAGGCAACGCAGGTGCTTACTCTCAAAGTTGGGCTGCAGAAATCAATCAGAACACTAACACCCATTAAAAAGTACACCCAAACGGAATCCAATAAGTTTAGTACAAGGCCCTGCAAGACTCACTCTTAACAGCGTTCTGAAAACTCCAGGCAAACTAAGATTCCCTCGAGGAGCTTACCATCAATGTGCACTCTTGCGTTGACACAACATTGCCGATAGACCAACATAAGCTGCAGAATACGATCTTCCCCAAATATGAACATTTCTACGATTACACGTGCAGTCAACCATCTGCAAAAATCATGTCATAGCTGCAATGCCTTTCAGGTTTAAAAGTGGTGAATAAGTGCAGTGCAACAGGCAACAGAAGAAATAGATGCACGTCCAACAGAAACCCATGCAGCATCATGACAGTTTAGCGACAGAGCTGTTGAACTGAATGCGGGCCTCATTACATCAGATTTCGCTTTCACTACCGTCGCGTATCAGTTTCTTTAACAGTTAAGTCATCTGTCTGTTCACTTGCTCAGATGCACTAACCCTCAATGAGCGAGCCACGCGTTCAATCAAATTTAATTAGAAAATAAAGGGAGCTTGTGTGTCACACAAAAGAAATGGGAGTTGGTATCATTTAGACATGTTCTTGAATCCACTTACAGAATCTGATTAAGTTCCACAGTTTTATGTAACGAGAATTAAACAGAGGCTAATTAAACATGCAATTAGCTTCCGTAAATGAATTATCTTGACAGTAAACCGATAACGATGACCTGGACGTTAGCCAAGCCGCAGCGAGGGTAAAACGTCCCATTACGTGTTTATCAGACGGATTAGGACAAAAGCTGGTTAAAGGTTTCAGATAACCGATCCATGTGAAGACGTGAGTTCTAAAAGAACAATAGGTCCTAAGCTGCTCTATTAGTCTGACAGCTGTGTGCAAGTAAGTAAGCTTGATTTTATTTGTATAGCGCCTTTCACAGATTAAAAAAAAAGAAAAAAAAAAGAAAGAAAACAGTCTCTTTCATGGGTCAGGACTCAGCTGATTTTTGTTAAATCTGTAAAAGTTCGAGTTCTTTTTCATTTTTGGACGATGTGAGTTCATTTTTACAGTTGTAGAATATATGCACAAATACAGTGGGGTCTTCAGTGTTACCCCAGAGGTCTTTCAACAACAAGACCCCCTTATTCAGGTGCCTATGACAGGGTTAAGCAGGGTTTGACTTGTGCAACAGCAGTGGATGTGTCTGCGCCTTTTATCCAGAGCTATGTGCGGCTTCCATGGAGAGCTGGTTTTGTCTGTGGACCAGTTTTTAGGTGACAAGCACGAAAAAAAACCCCACACCCCTATAAAGTATTTCAATAGCGAAGGAGATCTTCATATAAAATCCAGTAATTAACAGTATGAAATGTGTTTGAGAACTCCAACAAGATGAAAAGTTAGCAACGCATCCCCTCAAGTCCCTTAAAACCCCTTAACGTGCAGCCAAACGCCCGTGTGCAGTTTTTCCATTGTATTTTCCAGGGCTGAGGGTTAAGGGGTTAATTAATGTCATTGATGACCTAAAGCAAAGAGTTGTGCTTTGATTTTTATTATAAAAGTGACTTGGTAAAATAATCACACATTGGCCAATGCCAAATGCACACAGTGAAAAGAAAGATTAGTCAACTTTGGGGGCTAATATAACATGAAAATAGCATTTAACATAATGAAAAATTAATAATTCTTATAGTAGGAAATGATACCAGTAAATGTTAACGCTTCTAAAACATGTCACAGTCTTGACCATCATTTTGCAATAGATGGAAGTAACACTTTTATATCATATTTATTTCTAAATGGTTATTCATGTTTTACTGACGTTTTAATAGTATTTGCTGTTCTGTGCCTTGAAAAATCGCAAGAATATTATTTTTAGTATCAAGACGACAACCCTACTGTCCTCTGAAAAGTCCTTTCACTAAAACTGACGTGACGTAATCCTCAGACCAGGTTGGGTTCATCCTCACCCAAAACGCTTAATGTGCCGGAGGAAGCTGGAACTGACATCCTGCGTTGCCAGAATCACCTGGTGAGCCGCATAAACCTGAGAAAGCTTTCTCACAAGTTCTTTAAAAAATAAAAATAATAAAAAATATCTTTCCATCTTAGTAAAAATGTATGTCAAGACACCCACACATGCAAACCACATCTTACTGAATAAAAATTCCCCTGTAAATTTGCACCCTCTGAGCTCTTGTCCAGCCTTGAATGTGCAAATGTTGCTCTCTCCAGAGGACCATTGTAGCTGTTAAGACCGCAGAATGAGAGGAACATCAAAAAACTATTTTTTGAACCAACTCGCGTGCGTGAGCAGTTGCTTCACGTTTAAAGCTAGCAGCATTTCAGCCATCAGAATGTAGGAAAATCTGCCTTCTATTTCCCGATGTTTCACCACGGTTCAGACACAAATTAAAGTCGAGGGGCTGGAGGCTTTAAAATGACAGCAATTTAACCAAGTGCTCTTCCCAGCAGTTTTCCTTTTTATGTTTAACACGCTAATGTTCATGTTTTCCACTCCAGAAATGCCTCCAGGATAAGTGTGGGGATGTCACTCAAAGCACCTAAAACTATTTATGGATATCGTTTCAGTGTATGTTTAGAAGACACTTTACATTTTGAATAAGTCTTTCTCACTCGCAAACATCTAGAGATGCGATTCCCACCCCTGGCCATCAAATACCCATGCTTTGCATACTTTAGGGTGAGTCCAGTAGACTTGGTTCAATTGGGGACCAAAATGGCAACGTCTATTTTATATTTTGAGCTGCAGCAGTTCTCGCTCTCTCTCTCACACACACAAAATTTTGGGTTATTTTATTGTGTCAAACAATACAAACCAATTGTAAAACCTGTCCCCCTCCCCCATGCCTGTGGTGGTGCTGCACCAAAAACTCCCAAAGGAAGCAACATGAAAACCTCAGAAGAAAACATGTTTGCATTTTCCTTCTTCTCAAAATGCAAAGGAAAATGGAGTTGCATCCAATTTTAGCAGTTGTAGGATTTTTATTTTGTCTTTGGTGAAAGACTACAAGCCATTTTTCCTTCTACCGCTAGATGTATGTACCCAAAGGGTCCTGTGGTATAGTTCGCTTCCTGCTTTTGAAGCAGTCTACATCCACATATGTATTTGAATCGAGCCAGAGTTCACTTCAAACTGAGACATAGATTTTTAGGTGGACCAGAGTTCGCTTTTTCTTGGTCCACATCAGAGTTTGATTGCACATTCACACGTCCCCAAATGAACCGGACTTTACTGACAAACGGACTTTTACCCAACCTGCACAGTTCAGGGCAGAGTCAGATATTTGACCAGACCCACAACGATGCCAGAACAATCTTGTTCATAGATCTGCATTTCCTGTTAATCACAGAACTGCCATAAGACCAGGAGACAACAAACATTGGAGCTTCCACTGAATCTTGCCCAGTTGAACAGTTGCTCAACCCCAACCACTTGCTTTATGTCTAAAGTATAATAAAGATAAGTTTTTGGCATTTTAAGACAAAAGTTTTGTCAACATTCTGAATCGCATTTGGACAGAATGCAGCAATTATGCAACACGAGGGGTTGTGATCTTGACGGGTCATCAGGATCCAAAACCAGACCAGCTGTCAGACCCCTGTAGCGTGAACCTGTAGTGTATGCTGTGTGTTGTGGTGACAGGACATGGGCTGAGTTTCATCTCCAGCCACAGGCAGAATAGATCTGCACCATGTGACCTATGTCAAGTGACTGGATGAAGCTTTTGATGTGGATCCATAAACTAAAGTGTGAGCAGACAATTCTGTGTCGGCCTTTAGCGCCCTTGTCTCTTTAACTCCTACCTGTTGCTGTCACTGTGTCACGTCATGCTGCAGATTATATGTCAATGTGGACACCCGTCTTCTCTCTCCTCTCCCTCTCTTCACCTCTCCTCTCCATCTCTCTATTTACACTTGACTGTCTATGATCTCGTGCAGGTCACTAAGGATTACAGACTGGCAAGGGTTTCTGGTCCATTGACATATAATGACATTACAACTGCTTCATCGGAGGGGAGGAGGGACATTTGGACAGACAGAGAGAGAGGCTGGGATGAAGCAGAAGCAATTGATACAGGTCAGATTAGAGCTCATATGCAACCATCCGAATAAATCCGAACAAAATGATCGATTTCTGTGCCGTCGCAGAGCTCTTGGTTTTTTTTATTTTAGGTGGATTTATTTCTGGTATAATCTGAGCAGAAATGTGCTTGATTGAGGCGAGCAAATCTTCCAGTTCCTAATCTTAAATCAATCCCAGTATTCACCTTGAAGACTTCCATCAATTGGGAGAAATTAAACTAATTTCTTTGAAATGTTAAATATAAACGTTTCCAAAAAGTGCTTTTCAGTTTGTTTTTTAGCGGCAGCTAATTATAACACAACAACCTAAACTTTTTATCAGTCTCATCTGTTCATCAGACACTGACTGGGATCATCTCACCAGCCACAGTGATCCTTCCTCCATGAGAAACCCTCTCGGTTGTTGCATTATTTTTGTGTTTTTTCCCCCTCTTTTATGTTTTGTTCGATCATCTTTTAAGTGTGTGAATGAATTTCAAACGGCTCACCTCTGATCTTTCTTGCTGCTGTTTCAGGATTGGTGAAGAAATGCTGAAGGTGTTAGCATTAAACCGTGCTTTAAGGCAAACGTGGTTCTTGCAGGAACAAGATCTAGTACAGTACATTTGCTTTATGAGGTGTGGTGGGGAGTGTAAGGCTTTTTTTAACCCAGTTGGGGAACTAACCTGGGTTGGTTGTCTACTAACAAGACAACCAACTTGGAGAATCTGCTGCAACCACTGGTGTTTCATTATGAGACCTTTAACAAAAAAAGTCCTTTTTTCCTTTAGGAAGTTCTCTTCAGTCGATAACTTCTTCAAAACCCACCGCTCTACAAACCTTTGCAAAAGATCCTTCCTCCCAATGGTGAAAAAAACTGAAAATGGCTTACTAAAAAAAAAAATCTATTTACTTTTAGGATTAAAAAAAGACAAAGTAAAAATAATTAGCTACCACAGCTTTATTGGGGGAGGAGGGGGATGTCAGTTTACAGATCTCTTCTGTTTTTGCCACACTTTTAATTAATCTGAAGCAGTGCAGAAACAAGTACTCTTTCAAAGGTTGTTTCAGATTTTGTTGCCTTTCCATTTACTGTTGATGTAAAGCCTTACACTATTCCTAATATGACCTCTGCTTGTATTATGCATCTATTTAGTGACACAAGACACAGAGGTATTCCTTCCCACCTTGTAATCTTTGTCTAATTATTTTGAATGGAAATTATAACATGAAAACTCATAACATAAAAACAGAGTTATTATAAAAAAACATTTTGCCTAAAGATAAAAAAAAAGCACACATCACAAATTTTATTTACATTAGCAACATAAATCTTTGACAAAAGCTTTAGTTTGCTTTCTTTTTCTTCAAAGTTTTTTTGTCTGCCAAATCCTGCCATAAAAAGTTTACATAGCTAATAGAAAGTCTAACCCACAGTAACTAAATTTTTATCATTGCTATCAATTATACAATATTGAATATACACAGTTCCAAAAAAAAAACCCAAAACAACCTCAAATACCACAAATTCAGGTTCCCCTGGAATAGAGTAACATGTTAATTTGTTTTTTTATTTTTTTAATGCATCTGTAAAAAGCACTATTTCTTTGGAGAAGGGGATATTTTTGCTTGGCGCCCAAAGAGAAGATAGATCATCATCTCAGAGATGGTGACAGCACAGTAAAGGTTGATGTGAGGCAATGGGCCAGTTGAGAAACAGCTCCTCTGGTGAAGAGTTTAAATATTTCACAAGACCACTCGAATCTACAACGAGCCAGAACCAATCAGAAACTCTCCTTATCGCTTTTGAGCACAATCCACTCCACGGTTACTGTATTTACAAAGTAACAGGAGGCAAAACGATTTCAAATGCCCTCCCACTGGGACCCCTTATTACCGGAGTTGTTTGTTTTCAAAATTAATGGAGGCTTTCACGCAGCTGTTGTTTTTTTGTTGTTGTTGTTGTTGTTTCCCCTCCACCTTCCCCCTCCATCTGCACTTACATCGCCCGTCCAACTTTTAACAACCGGCTGAGGTTTAATCCCGGGCATCTATTTATCTTGGCTGGCTCCCAACCTGACGCTCCCAAAAAAAAACCAAAAGCATATTTTTAATGAGGTGCCAGTCTGCCGGAAGAATAACCAGGGCTGAGATGTTTTAATTGGCTCAGAGAGCTGTTCTTCGAGACTCGAGTGGGATCATTCAGACGCACCTGCAGCCTGCTCGAGCAACACCTTCTATCAGCAAAAGTTGAAAGCGGGTCTTCGCGAAGTCCTCACCGACACCTTGCTGCTTTAAATTTAGAGCTTTGCAACATTTAGGTAGGAACGCCTCTGGATTCTTAACTCATTTTTTACCAGAGGAAAAACAATGCTGTGGAAAGGCTGCTACAGGCGGGGTTGAGGGGTGGGGGCAGGGGGTGCATGCCTTGGTTATGTGTAAAACGTTGTGCCTCTGAAACAAGACGGGACCTGAACGTGTGCGCTTTGATACGGAGTACAGATGTAACACTTGCACTGTGTCAGTGTGACTAGTACAGTTTGTCGAGTTGAATCTGATCCTGGAGCCGAACGGGGCTCGCGTTCAGGAACTGACCTTGTGTGCTTGTTGGAAAGTGAATAAAGTTGCTTTAAATTCTCCCCAAACGCCGAGTGGCTGCGCTGTGACTGCACACGCGGCGAACAAACATCCATGAAGGAAAATCTGGACTCAAAGCCACCAGGCCTGCTTAATATGCTGGTCATGCCTTCCCTCTCTCACTCCCTCCCTCCTCTCACCCCGCCTGTTTGTCCTTTACCTTCCCTTAACCCAGTGTACTGAAGCAGACCTGCGGTTCAACAGGGAAACACTGAAGTGTCTATTAATGCCTAACAAGTATGCATGACTGCAATCAGCAGGAGATGCAGCGTCAGCCAATGTTTTGATTAAATTGTTCTGATCGGGAACCGATTCGGCAGTCCTGCTGCCGATCGGCTCCAAGGGCAGGGAGGAAACGCACACCACGGAGGGGAGAGAAAAACCTGGAGGAACAGTCATAAATCTGAAAAGCTTAAACTTTTATGTGTTTATCTGACACATGAAGGTTTCGATAAATCTTTTAAGCAGGAATAAAAGAGCCATCATGTTTAGCAAGAAGCTAAGCAACAGCAGACAGCTCTCCAACAAGCTCCTGCCTGTCAGTTTGGCCCCAGGATTGTTATGTTTTTTTTTCTTCTTCTTCTTTCCCCCCTCCCACTCCACGCATCAAACATTTAATACTCACTGGCCAAGTTTGATTTCAAAGTACACACACATATTGGTTCCTGTGGCCTCAGTTCTCACTGGGCTTTTCAACCCAAACCACAGAGTGGAGTCAGTCTATCAGCTGGCGTCCGTCACAAACACTGCCTGATTAGGAATGCATGGAGCATCAGCAGAGCTGAATCAGTCGGAGAAACCGGCCCATCGCCAATCTCAGCCTCTGTGTCCCTCCTCCCCTCCCTTTCTCCCCCTGTCTCCCCTCTGTCCTACTCCTCCACCCCACCTCCCTCCTCTTGTAGGACAAGGAGGTGAATCTGGAACAGGTGCATCGTCGTATGAACAGTCTTTTGGACGAGGACTTGGCCCACAAGCAGATCCCCGGTCCCTCTATCGAGATCTCTGCGCTGGACATCGGCAGCATGCAGCCCAGCCAGGCCTCTCTGGTACCGGGGCCGGAGTCCGTGCGGGACTACCCGCCCTCGGCCCTCACTGTGACCACCTACCTGCCCGGGGAGGGACCCCCACCTCCCCCTCTTCCCCACCCTCACCATGGGGGGACCCTAGGCAGGACACTGCCCCCGTCCCAGGGCCCTGGCAGCACCACGTTGCCCCCGCACCACCCTCTCAGCAGCACCAGCCTCAGCGGCACCATGCAGTGCAAACACCGGGCTCCCAACGGGGGGCTCTTCCGGCAGAGCCCTGGCAAGACACCCATGCCAATGTCCTACCAGGCAGTCTCCGCAGGACCCATACCCGAAGCCATTGATCCCTCCCACAGTACATCCATATAGAGACAGGATGGGACGGGGGTGGAGGGGTGCGGGTGGCGGCCGCTCTGGACTTTACCCAGGTCGGCATGGTAGGTGGGTTGGGCAGCTTTAGAAGGGAAAAACATGTATAAATTAAAAACATTTTGTATCCTACCATCCGTTCAGAGAATACGTTTAAAAGAGGGAAAAAATGGGTATATGTGGGGTTTGTGGGGCGCGAGGGAGGGGCCCGGGGCGGGCAGATGGGTTCTGGGCGGGCTGTAATCTTTTTCTGTACATATCTGTAAATATCGAGACAATGAGTGAGGTCAAAGTGTATTTTGAATATTCTCAATTTTTGAAGTTGAGTTATAAAACACAAAAAAGATAAAAAAATCTATATCTATACATTGATGAAACGTTCTGACTGTTTGAATGGCTTTGTAAATTTTGTTCAATTAAAAACAATGACGCGGATTTCATCGTGATTGTTTTCTAAGTGCCGAAATTAAACGATGTCTCTCGCCACAACTCATCAGTGTAAAACGACTACCCATGATGCACTGCTGTAGGGGACGTTGTAGTGTTGGACACCCACTGTTATGCACCTCTGTACCAAACCTATATCCAGTATACCTTCAGACGCATCGGACAAAAATGGTCACTTTCCCCCCCCCATTTGTGTTACTATAAAATAGACTTGGTTTTTTATTTTATTTTATTTTCATTTCAAAGCTGAGGTCGACATCTGTTCTTTTTTTGTTCCATCCACTGTAAACGGTGTTTGTATGAGGAAGAGATGTTTTTGTTTCACACAGATGAATACATTGTTTATATGGACATTTTCTATTTGCCGTCACTTTTTAAAAAGATGAATGAAAGGAATAGTGGAGCAAGAAAAGGTGAAGACTTCAGGCTGTGATCACACAGACGCTGCTTGTAATTCGAGGGAGAACTTCCACTTTATCGCTGTTAGACTTTGGGTCCCTTCAGGTTTCTAATTAGTGGACGAAGGTGACAATTTGGGTTTTTACAATATAATCAAGAAAATTTGCTCTTCAAGTGGAATATATCCAGCTTTGACTTGCTTAGAGATGTGCTGATCGGGTTTATCAAAGCTAACTGACTGAATTTGACTGATCACTATTTCTTCCCCCCCGTCTGAAATATGACAAAACAAAGGAGAGGGTGCTTGATGCAGAAAGCAGAAACCGATTACAATTAATGCATAAATGTACATGCCTGAAACTTTTATCCTTTCTTTTACTCAAATGCCCATAAATGAAGATGCTACATTCCAATAAGAGTTCTTAATTTTGTTGCATTTAACCAATGGAGCAAGAAAGTCCTTTTTTTCTTTTTCAGTATTTCACCAAGAAGAACCTGACAATTAACACCTCCCTACACATTTTAATAGGATAATCTGCTAACGTATAAAGTATGACATATTTTTGTTTCTAATCCCGGTAAGAAGCTAACAACCTGACTTGATAATCAAATGTAAGCATCAGCAATATGATTTGTTTCCTACATGTTTACTACTCTTTTAAACAAGTTTTACCGTCTTGTGGCGACAGTATCTGCACAACCAAATTCAAACTAAAAAGAATGACTAGATCCATTTTAGTTTTGCCCCAATCCAAGGCCTGAGCAGCTGGAGTCCTGAATGTTTTGGATGTTTCCCTCATTCAACAATCCCACTTCAAATGAATAGTTTATTAGTGGGTCTCTGCAGAGCTGGACGGCATGCTGAGGAAGGTAATTCAGCAATTGGAGTTGGAGCCGACCCATCTTAAACCTGCCAGGCATCTGCCCTTGAGGACTGGAATGGGATTTTGCTGATATAAATGCTTTAAAACCAGAAGGTAACATTTATTCCTGTTGCTCATCCTCCGCATCCATCCATGATGAACCGTATACATTGGCTTAACCAGAAGTATAGAATGGAAAAAATATTGTGCTTCTTTTTCACAATAGTATATTTAACTCTGTTTCTTATAGAGAAACATGAGCTATTAGCTGATTATCAGGCTATCTGCTCTGGTAGGACTATCAGTCAGCTGCTAGGAGGTTCCCAATTATATTACTTTAATCAATAGGAAGAACCTGGAATACATTATCAGTGATAGTCCAACACTTATCCAGTAGTGGTTTAAAAATGTTCATATTTTTATTCATCTAACTGCGAATTTCAAAGAACCTTCGTTATTCTAAGAAAATCCATCATCAGCATTCTTGAGGCCATGTGTGAAACTATCAAATTAAAGCTCCAAATATTTACAAACTTACCAGATGTTGAAAAACAAAAGAAAAAAAAAAAACAAAAACATGTTATTTTCTTTTTAATTGCCAGAAGTTTCATTTCCAACCTATAATTCATTAAGAACCAACACAGTTGAGGTTGGTCCATAAAATGTTGCAGGTGATCAACAATGCAGACAAAAAAGCCCATTTCTGTCAACTGGAACTTGGATGGAAAAATTTTTTTTTTCCTGATCAAATTGAGGTGTGAACACAATTCCAGCCCAAGTATGCCAAAGCTTGTAGAAAACGACCCGATCTCAAGTTATTATGCAAATGTGAAGCAAAAGTATCAGGCAGCAGTGGCTAGTCCTGAGCACAGCCTGTCTCTCACCTTTAGCTTAGTGTAATTAACCAGAATATTAAAATGATATAAATATGTTTTTTTTCTACCAGAGAAGTTATTGTCACTTTTATTGAGGTTTTTCTCAGTATTTATTCTTATCAGGAAAGAGGGCAAAATGACCAAGGCCTCCTATTCCCACAAGTCATTCCTAATGAGGTCCATTATCACCTGAGGGGATGACGGAGGGCGTCATTATCCAAAGTGCAATCACAGGCTCACGATGGAGGCAATTCAGCAGGTGCCATATCCCACAGCTATTTGGAAAACAGAGGAAGTTTTACCGCGTTTGCCGAATGTTTTTTTTTTTCCTCTTCTTCTTCTTCCTCCTCAGAATATCATAACGAGCCTTGAAAGAAAACTGTTTAAGAGGAAATCTAAAGCCCACTCTTCACCCCCGGCATTTTTGCTGTCATAAGTGCGATTAATGTGCATTTATAGGCCTAATGAGTTTTGACTTCATTTTCATTTGCCAGAGCGGGCTGTTTGGAAGCCTGCTGATCGCTCACGGTAGAGTTTTCAGGACATTAGCAGCCAGAAAGCAGCAAGGAGCAGACCGACTCGCCTTTGACGGGTTCCCCATTCCTCACGCGCTAATGTGCAAAAGAAGAAATAAAGAGACTTTGACTTGCAGGAACGAAGGGCCTCCTTTCTGGAGATGAGACATCAGGTTTGATTTTTTTTTTTTTTGCTGCAGAAAGTAGATGTATCCCACAAATCTAACAACAAGATGTTCTATGTTTTGTTGATGATATTGATGTTATTTAAACTGCTTGTTTCTTTTTGTGCTGTCTCCACTTGTCCACCTTGACAAGGACGAAGATTGTAGATGGATTACAGTAAAACCCGTTTTGTATCTAAGCAATTGGGGTTTGATAAGAAACTAACTGGAGTCTTTTAGGCTCTTTTACTGCATCGCTTTACTCTTTTTGCTGGAATTTCCTTCATTGACACACACATTCAAGCCCACATGAAGAAAAATTCTCAAGACGGTTTTGAATCCAGTCAAAAAAAGAAAAAAAAAAAGACAATCATGTCTGAAATGTGGCCATTCAGAATCTGCATTTTACTGGTTAAACTGTGAATTTATCAGCTACCTTAAAGATGACCAGATCAGAGCAAGGTAAAGATGCTATCATAAAAAGTAAGATAACGTGTTCACAAATCAGAGCTAATATGGTAATACTGAGATTAATGCAAAACAAACTGCTTCAGAAATGTGTTTAGAAAAACAAGCTAGGTGGTGTGAAGGCACCGTTGAAGACGACTCACAATTTGGGAAAAAAAAAAAACTTAATTTGTTCATTTATCAGTTCAGGAGCGTCTAAGACACGATTTAGTCCTCAACAGGTCTTAAACTAAGATGAATGCCACCACTCGATACTGGACAGCTATGTCCAACCCTCCTGTTCTCAATAGATTTCGGAGGGAGCGTAGAATATTAGCAATTTTTGCTTAAAATGACTAATGTAGCTGCCTGTGTACATGAGCCACTTCAGCCTCCCAGACAAGCCCATCCTCTTATTTAAACTACAGTGAACTCCTGCCTAGTCCCCGTTCAGTATATTCTGTAAAACTCCAAATTACTTGTGGAAACTTTGCCCGCTTGGTGAGTGTTTTCATAGGGACTATCAAAACATTTAGAAGAAAGATTAGGAAGCTGAACTACCAAGGTGCACAATTATTGGTTGAAGTCTGCAAGGCAGCCAATCCAGAAGCACCGTTTGTTTCCCTTGGCGCCGCCTAGCCGTACTCCCAAGAGCAGAGATACGGAAGATGTTAGTTTCTGCAGTAGCGCTAACATCATTTACACTGTGTGAATTAATGCATATTAAGGTATATTTGGTGTTTGATATAATAAAACAGACAATTATAAGGTTTTTTTAGAGGGGATCTCAAATATCAATGGATTTTCCTACCCTTAACGAATACTGGGGGTCCACTATAAGTTAAACTCAACCTCAACTGACTCTTCACTGTAGCTCTTTAGATGGGACACTGGTTTATACATATGAAGAAGGGAAGGGAGAGAGGATAGAAAAAAAAGAATCAAGGGATTTCTCACTAGGATATCAACGCAGATGTTTGTATCCTGAAAGTCAAATTATTCACACGGGGAAAACACCAGATCTCTCTTCACTGTATCTCAAGCTTTACAAGCTTTACGTCCCTGTCACCTTTCTTCTTCCATTCATGATTTGACCTGCCACATTCTTCGTACAATCTGGGTGCAGCCTAAACTCTGGCTGGGATTATCGCAGAGACCCATACCCGACCTGAGAGAAATGTTTACGTCCCGCAGACTTTGCAGTGGAGTGCAATCAGGTGTAATTTAGGTCACAACTACAAATGTTGAATTCCATTATTCTACCAAGAGAGACATTGTTCCAAAATAAAGAACATTTGAACAATTGACCATGTTCCCAAGAATAGACATCAAGGAATCGAGGCCTATCTGCAACTTTCCTTTGAACAGAGCAGGCCAAAGTAGAGATGTTCCACTATGGCTCACTTCACCATGTTTAGAGGAAACAAAACACTGCATAACAGCACTGTGGTGGAGGGGATGTGGGACTTGTCTTACAGCCACAGGCTCTGGACACTTCACAGTGTGTGAAGTGTCCATGGCTGAACGCCATGGTTGATGGCTGAACCATGAACTCTGCTGTGCACCAATGTGTTCTAGAGTCAAATGTAAGGCCATCTGTCTGACAGCTGAAGCCTGTTTCAAGCATGGTCGTCAGCAGTATAATGATGCCAAACAAAGACAAAGACAAAAATACAAGAGAATGGCCAAAACAGAAGAATCAAGCTGTTGCTGTGGCTCAGTCAAAGTCTAGACCTCATCCTGTTTGAAACATAATTGCGGGACATTTAGAGAGGTGGACTAAGCACGAAGTTCGGTGAATTGAAAGAAGAGTGGGGCACAAAATTAGACAGGAAATCAAAGTTATTGGTGTCTAAAGTGAATCTATAAACTAAGAGTGAACCTAGAGCTTCCACACAGCACTTTAATGATTTAGTTTGTTTTCTAAATAATTATTAGATTACCCAATGTGTTGTTGTTAATCTGAGGTGGTATTAATCTAATTTTAAGGTGTGACGAGGACCAAATGAGAAATTCATGTGCCGGAAAATGTAAAACGTGTTAAACTACAGTCTGATAACCTCGTAGTACAAACGTAACTGGTGTTAATCAAGAGGGTTATTGTGGTGATTTAGAACTAAAATAACATTTTTAGTTTCATCATCATCTCATTATCTCTTCTTTGAACTCAGACTGAGACGAGTGGCAGAACCAAGTGAAAATTAGGGGATTCGTCATGTTCAGCTTTTTACTCATTTCGTTATATTTTGTGCTGATTAGATATCCATGAATATTTTTAAATATTTGAAAAGTGGGCACTTCTTCAGTCGGCAGGGCAGAACGTGTACGATGCATATCACTGTGCTAAAGTGGATCGGTCAAAGTGGATCCACGTGTTTTTATCCGCCAGAAGGTTTTCAACTCCCGACTTAAACAGACTCCACATTGATGTTTTCTATCGGTGTCAGTTGTTGATCTTGTGTTTCGGTTTGCCCTTCAATCTGTGCTTCACATCCCGACTGAGTGAAGACCCCGAGGTTACGGTTGGTCAGATACGCAGAGGTGGATTTTCTGTTCAAACTCCAGCGCCCTGAAACGAGATGACGACACAAACTGTTAAAGCTGACCGTCTGTCACGAGTCCATCTCTGAGGGAAATCCTTATTTTATTTATGAATATGCTGCTTGGAGTTTCTTAATCTTTAATAAAGAAATATGGTTTACACATTTGTTTGTCTGGCATGTCAATGACTGGATTCTTGTCAGGTGAGCACAAAGATGTTTAGCGAATAGCCCCATAAAATGTGATAAAATATATTTTAAGGTTTTTTTTTTTGTTTTTTTTTTTGTTCCTTTTCCAAACTGTCTTCAGGTGTTCTCACACCTGGTAGCGCAGGAGAAATTTGCAACATTTGTTATATTTTCAGCCGGTGCGGTTAGCTTTCACACTGCACCGTTTCACACTAAGTCCTTTGAAAAACCTGTTCACCTTGTGTACAAAACAACTGATGTGTAAGGATGGGTGTGGGTTGGCATAATGGTAGCGCTGCACCAAAAACCACTGAATGAAGCGACACAAAACCCTCTGAAGACGAGACTGAGTGCAATTTTCTTTCCCTAAGAAAAATGGAGCAGCATGAAAGTTTAGTGGTTGTAGGTTTTCCTTCTTGTCATTGGAAAATAATCATGAAGGTAGACTCGCGAGTCTAGCGCTCAACTTGCCCATTTGTTTTGGCTGTAGTTACCTAAAATGCCCTGCACTATAGTAAGCGACCTGCTTTCAGAGCGGTTTCTTGTTCACTGTACATTTGAACCACACTGGAGTTCAACTGAACTGAGATCTTTGTTTTTAGGTGGACCAGAGTTCGATTGGGCATTCACAGCCTCCCAAACAAACAGGACTTTCTGAGCAAATGAACTAGAGTTCAGTGAAAGTGGGACTAAACAGGACTGGGGTGAATGTACCCTAAAGAGGCTGGCAAAAAATAAATAAATAAAAAAATTGGGGTATTTACTTAGACCTTTCAGCAGTCCCATAGCATGCAATCTGAATTATTTGACTTATCTGGTGGTTGACCAGTGGTATAAATATACTGCTCAAAAAAATAAAGGGAACATTTCACTTTAATTGTGTGTGTGGCTCCAAATCCAGGCCTCCATTGGTTAATAAATTTGATTTCCATTGATGATTTTTGTGTGATTTTGTTGTCAGCACATTCAACTTTGTACAGAACAAAGTATTCAATGAGAATATTTCATTCATTCAGATCTAGGATGTGTTATTTGAGTGTTCCCTTTATTTTTTTGAGCAGTGTATATACAGTCTGACATGACTGATGGAAAATTGGATGAGTTGGTGGGTGATGATAGAGTTGATGACAGGTGTAGGTTGCATTGATGGCTGGAGAGTTAGATGGGCAGATAGTTGAATGGAATGTATGGATGGATGGATCAGATGGTGTTGGTCGCCTGGTTGGGTGGTTGGATGCATGGATCTGTAGGTGTAGGTTGGCATGAATTATTGCAGGACAGACGAAATGACAGTTGGATGAATCAATCGGTGGGTGATGGACAGGGTTGGAGTTAATATCCATCCATTTTCTATACACCCTTGTCCCTTAGTGGGGTCGGGAGGTGCTAGGGCCTATCTCCAGCTAACGTTCCGGGCGATGCACATGCACACACAAACTCACACCTGATGGGAATTTAGAGAGACCAATTAACCTGACGGTCATGTTTTTGGACTGTGGGAGGAAGCCGGAGTACATGGAGAGAACCCACGCATGCACAGGGAGAACATGCAAACTCCATGCAGAAAGACCCCAGGTTGGGAATCGAACCCAGAACCTTCTTGCTGCAAGGTAACAGTGCTACTAACTGCACCACTGTGCAGTCAGGGGTTAATATGAAATGGTAAAAAAAGGGTAAACAAATATATAAGGGATAAAAAAGAAAGCATAGATAGTTGATCAGACAAGTCAACATATATGGAACAACAGATGGATTTGGCTTCGGATGGCTGAAACAGAACTTCCAGACCTGCAGACCTAAAGCTACAATACAAACATGATGCATTTTTGACAGTTTACTATGAAGAATTGTGTGTCAGGATTCCACGTCTGGAAAGTCAACGTGAAAGAATCAAGACATCAATAATGTGCTTTTTTTTCTACTGCAGATGAAACACAAAATTTCTTTAATTCTAAGGATTTTTTGGGAGAAAACCATAGTTTTCTAAAACTTGATGCCAATTCAAGGAACATAAGAGACATGAAAATGTGTAACTTCTTGGCAGTGCAGATGAGCTCTTAACATCAAACCCACCAAGTATCAATGATATAAGAAAAAAAAAAAAAAACGATAAAACGCCGAGCTGAAGGAACAAGTTTCATCAGACAGGATTAATAAAACCAGTTTTTCAAGTGGTCAGCTACGGAATCAAACACTTATTCAAGACTATTTCACAGAAGATTCTCTCCATGCTCGGTGGAGGGTTGGGATCTTCAGTTAGAGAGCTGAATATGTACAACACCGTGTTAAAATCCATAAGTCGATGAAACTCCAAGGTTTCCGTGTTTGGGTAATGAGCACAAAATAAGGTAAGAAAACTCGTAATTTGCCATCTTTTCAGCTGTTATTGAAAGATGACATCTCGACACCAGATCAAACAGCTGGCATGAATTAATCGTAACGTGCTAACAGATTACAGTAAGCTAATTTCAACTGAGCTGGATGATACCTGGATGTCTGCATCTTACATTTGACAGCAAATGAAACATTTCTTCTCCTGCTGTGCGTATTCATTTCCATCCCTCCCTGATTTATATTCAGCCTGAAGGATGTTCTCTGACCTTCCATCTCACCTGCTCAGACGTGTCTTACATTAAGAAGCACAGTGTGCAAATTGGCTCTAGATGTTATTCAAACACATGACAACTGAGGCTAGGAGTGATATTAAAGAAGCCTCATTGCTTCAATCCAATGTAGCTTCAATCGGTAAGAAGCGGCTGATAATTGAAAATATTTTCTGAATGTTTCTGAGATTGTAGATAGGGGAAAGAAAAAAAAAACTCTGCCGATTATTAGACCTCCCGCATATGAATACGTGAGCGCTGTTTTTAAATATTTGACACGCCGCCAAGCATTCTGCTTGCTGCCACATCATTAGCTCAGCACTGCAGAACTCTGAACGGAGGCAGACATGAATGTTTGAACGCGTCTCTCTCTCTCTCTCCCTCTGCTGCATCCTGGCACAAAACATCCTCTGCTCTGTCAATTAGGGGTAAGATTTAGTCTGACGCACCGGCAGGAGGATTTAAAGCGACACAACAAGATGTGTAGGATGCCAGCTGTCCTCTGGCTTTTAACTCATCCACACCACACTTGGCTGTCACGGCGCTGACTGTCTGAGCAGGCAGAGGACAGGTTGGCCGGCTGATTTGACTAAATGGTTACATGTGCCACCTGGTTGGGAAGACAAACTGACGGGGCTGACGGTGAGAGTATCTGATCAGTCAGCTGGCAGGCCGCCCTGCTGGCGTCGCGTTTCTCTCGTGGGATCAGACGAAACGACTGGTACAGGAGGTGATGGCAGAGGTCGCAGATATCTGAGAGGAAGATGTTCAGCGATTTCTGCCTGATTTATAAGTTGCACCTTTGATCTATCGTCTCCTCATGCTGTGTGTGATGCAGTGTGTTTGGAGGAACAATCCCGAGGCATTTCGCTGCTGCTGTGTTTCTGGATTCCACTGCATTAGAATTAGAGTAAATTTAGTGCATTTTAACATCTACAGTCACAGTTTCAGCGCTGCGTGTGCAGCACAGAGAAATCTCCAGCTCACGAAATTGTGACTTTTTTTTCTTTTTTTTTTTTTCTTTTGCGTGAACAGCCAGTCGGACACTAGAAACGGTCTGACCTCCTTCTGATCATTTGATCCCCTGTACCAGGGATGTGCAGTCAGGTCTGGTGGCATGAGGCAGGGGTTTCGTTTGAAGCTTAAAATGTGCCCTCCAAATAGTTTTAAATGAACTTGGTTGGAAGTTGCCTCTGCTACTTATTTAAATAGCTGGTCGCTTTTAGCAGGAAGCTTGGCGAGTATTGATTATAGGATTTAAATAATAATTGGACACATATGAAGTTTGTCTTGTTTGATCGAGTCTGGACATTGGAAAGTGTCCGTAAAATTCCGACTGGTGAAATTATTTGTGTTCACTTTCATCTGGTATTTCTGTGCCCTGTCTCTTCTGATTCAGGCATTTATAAACCTCTCCGCAGTCAATAAATAAATTAATAAATAGCTTCCTGAAAGGGTTAACAAAGTAGATTATTTTCCGCTTGTGTTTTGTGTTGCTGTCTGAAAAGCGGGAATCACCTTATTTCTCATATTAAGAAAATTATTGGACTTAATAACTCATTACCGTGTCAATGACACTGCAGGTGTATCCTGTTTAAATTGGTTTGATTTCTGAGCCTATAAAACGCTCATTCGGTCCAGAGAACTTCAAAAATAATAACATGTAAAAGATTTTCTCACAATTTTCAAGGCTCTCCAATTATTTTATGTGATTTAAGAAAATATCCTGGAATTGGCATCGTTTAAAGTACTTTTATTTCAAATGAATAATGGTACAAAAAGTGACATTTAGTGGAATGCTAGCATCTCAACTAAAGCCCAGGGTAAATATTGCATGGAGTTTTTTATTTAGCTTCTAATTTCTGGTTCCCAAGGAGACCAGATATTCCCACCATGTTTTAAAGTTCCCTTAAATTAGAGTGAAAGCAGTAATCAAATTGTCTCTGAGTAAATATTAAAAATTAAGAAAAGCTGACAAGTACTTTTTTATATTTTAAATATAATTTCTTGAATGACTTTCATATTCAGTGCTTATCAAGTGAGTTAAACCAAGATGAATTAATGTGGATTCCACAAAACAAAACAGTATCAAGTCTGTTTTGTCTCTTAGCGGTTAGCCCTAACCAAACCTCCATGAGACACATTTAAAACCGTAACGGCTAAATTTACATCATCCATGGTGCAACGTTGCGCATTCCGGATAAAACACATCATTACTTACTTTACGTTGAGCAGCTGGAGGGAATAAAAGCTGATGTGGATGCAAGTGTCCAGTTGTGCGGGCAGTAATGGGCCGTTATACGGTTACAGGCGGAGCCGCTGTCACGCACGAAGAGGGGGTCAGTGTTCATAAATCAAACGGGAGGCCGTGGGGTTATGTTAACGCGGCGGAGCCGTGCACTCGGATTACCGAGCGGAGAAACTCTGAAGTCACACAGGCATGAAATGGAAACTGCTTTATTGCCATAAATATGCAGATGCACTGAACGAGCTGCAGACTCCCGGCCATCAAATGCCGTTATTGAACAGCTCAGGTGGGCAAATTAAATCCGCTTGAGGCGCCATGTTTTCTGTCGGAGCCTCTTGTGTTGCATCATTAGATTCAAGTCACTGAAGTTAGCACCTGTTTGACTAAATAAATCAGCAGGAGCCTCGAAAAGCCCGAAGGGAGTTAGGAAACACAAAGACAAGTTTGTAGAGAGTGCACCCTACCCACCTCCCTCCATTATTCTCCTCTGCAGCTGCGACACGTTTAAACCTGTGAGTCTGTGAAAGGCCATGACCTGGTTTGTGCCGGGAGCTCGGGTTCCCTCGACTCAAAGATGCAGCAGCCACAGCAGAAACAAGATATTTACACACACTGTATACAGAAAAAAATAAACTTTTTTTCTCCCCTGACTGTTTGACATAAAAGCAAAATAAAACTGATCCTGTTTTAAGTCAGTTCTGTTTATGTGATCTCAGAAGGACAATTCTGTTGGAGAAGTTGCTAATAATTTCCTCAAATTCAGAAATCTGAGATTGCAGTGCATTTAAATAATTCAAAGATAGCACACTTTGTGACCCTCTGGCAATTCAATTCCCAGAGGTAAATTCAATATTGATATAATTCATTTACCATTATCTCCAAAGAGTTGTTGTAGATGCTGATACTTGTGGACAGGAAGGATCTCCTGTACCAATCTGTATTACAGTGAATCTTTGGAAGCCTCTGACTGAAGATGCTGGTGTAGCAGTCTCATGAAGAGGAAGAGTTGTCAATAATTGTTAGTAATTTCCTCCATTTTTGCAGAATCCTTCCTTACACAACGATCTCTTTCTGACCAACTCTGATGGTGCTACCCCAACAGTTGATGACAAGACTGCAACTCATGACATTTAAGTATCTATTTTAGGAAATTTCTCCCCGTTTTAGGAAGTAGGGTGCAGATTCATTAGTGTCAAGTTGAAATAAATGTAAATCTAAAGTGCAATGTAAATGAAATTAATTTAATTTACAAGGTTTTTCCCAGAAAACTTGCTATCCCGGTGGTTGGGTGCCATGGCAGTCATTCATCCAGCGGCCCGTCATGTCACTGAGTTAAAAAATGTTTAAAGTTGAGGAAATTTTAAAATATCACTTGATAATTATGTGTTATTAAAAGATTGGAAGATTAATACCTGAACACCAACTACAAAGTCTTAAAAAATGTAAATATTTAAAAAAAAAAATTAGAAAAATAAGCAATGATTAGCCTGGTGGGAGCACAATAATACAATGGGGTAAAACCCTGTATTTATTTATTGCTCTAGTAATCAGTAGTTAGAAAATAGTTGAATAATTACAAATTTGGGTTTTGATTTTAACTAACAGTGATTACTTCTCAATATTTCCATTTTGTAGAAGTGTCAGTTATCTTATTAAGCCTAAATAATCCTAGATCTTGACAAACATATAAGAAGAATCTCAGTTTTTTTTTTTGACAATGACGGCTCCTTGAATAGGAAGTGTTCACTTTTCTGCCGAGTTGTTATGAAACCGACTGATTTCTGAAGTTTATCGTGAATGTGATTCAACCTTACTTTGGTGGTTAAACAAGAAAACTGATTATCACAGATGCTATTCAGCCAACTGGAGTGAGTCTGAGCTCATTTGCAAAATGAAATTAGTAACATTTCAGTCCATATGTGCAAAGCTTACAGAGAAATAAACTCACAGCTTCCATTGCAGGTGGTAAGTAAATCTTCAAAGTATGATGGTCTGTCGTAAAAACAAGAAAAAAAAAATATATATATATATATATTTATATAAAAATATATAAAGCAATGTAGCTTGTGGATGCAACATGACAAACGCAGAAGTGTTCTGGTGGTACGGATATTTTTTGAGACACCGTACATGTCCTGCTGCTCACTAAATGGACATCTGTTTAAATCACACCTGCCACTTCATCTTCCATCAGCCGACATCCTCCTGCAGGCCCTGCAGGCTGCCGACCGTCGTGTCCTCTCAGGAAAAACCCGTTCTCTCCTCTCCCGCTGCTCACTGTGACGTCTTCGTTTCTCTAAACGCGTCCTGCACGGCCTCTCATCATTAGCAATCTCCCGGTGCATCGTATGACTTTGCATTCCAGCTAAACGCGTCGGTTTGATAAAAAAAAAAAAAAAAAAATAAAACATCATAACAAAGCCTGCGGCTGCCCTGAAGTACTTCGACACTGTGCAGTGAAGTGAAAGTCATTCTGAGCTGATGTGGGAGTAATTAGAGGGATTAACTGTGTTATGTAACTTAATGACAAGCAGAAGATCTTCATTATTATTGTTTAATTGCTATGAAGGTGAGTATGTACTGATGAGAAAACTGTGAAGCTGTAGGCTGAGCTGTTGTTGCCCGGGTGTGAAACCTCTAATGTCGGACATGATGGGGCTTTTCTAGAACGTCGCTACGGCAGTCATGTTATGGAGGCATGCTTCGGGGAGTTTTAATTGGTGTAATTATAATTTGCAGAAGCGGCGCACATGCCTTCGAAATACGTTTAGCACCCAAACACGGAACATCAAGGAGTTTGATCTTTAAGGTGCATTCATCCATTCAGTACAGTCTAAGGCTACATTCGCACAGCAGGCGAATTGTAACCCAAATCCGCTTGGTTTTGCACATGCGAGACCCATATGGGGCTTTTTCAAGGCAATCTGAACGACCCATTTCCGATCTTTTCACCCCTCAAACGAATCCGATCTGTGCCACTTCCACATTCGGTTCTAATTCAGATACATATCCGATTGTTTTCAAAGCATCTGCAGTCTGAACAGTCACGTCGCATTTTGGCTTTTACGTCGTTCATGTGAGACAAGTGTCATAGTTCTAAACCGGAAGAAGCCAGAATAGCCAGACGCAAACAATGGCCAACATTTATGATGATGAAATTATGAAATAAGTCTGTGTCGCTCAAGCACGTCAAATCACAGTCCCATCCCTCCCGGCTTTGACTACTCGTACAACCAGACTTCCCTACAGAAGTTACAGTTGATCGTCCACAAGACGCCATTGCTATTTGTTGTGTTTCAGTTCTATCAGCCTCTTTCGTCTTGTTGTGATCTTGTGACAATAATGTCAGCTCCCATTGCTGAATAAACTTTAAAATTGATCCTTATCGACCCATCAATACTCCCGTAAACGGTGCGCTGCGTCAACGTACTTCTTCTGCATGTGCTTGGGAACACAGACCGATCATACCGAAGTCTCATTGTGTTCTGACAACACCAAAAAAAAAAATCTGATTTCAGCAAAAAAAAACTGGAATTGAGCATCAAGACCTGCTGTGTGGACGTGGCCTTAATGTTTCTGACGTCTCTTTTGCTGAATTCAGTGAAGCTTTTAATGATTGCGCAAAAGCAGCAAGGGAGTCGTCTCACTCTCATTGGGCGACTTTGTCTATTTAACGTCCTCCTCTCCGCTGCTTTGCTGCATGAAAAGAGCAAAACATTGACTGTGGGGGGCCGGGGGAGAATCTCACTTTCCACTTTATCGTCAGTTTCTGCGCTTCCTTTCTTCTGGTTCATAATGTGCATAAGCACAGCTTTTCTTCTTACATATGAGGGCCCTGTAAGTGTCTGAGCTCTTATCCAACCATTCATGGACACAACCTCTCCCTCTCTGTCCTCCACCCATTAATCCCTCCATTTTTTCCCCTCCTCATTTTACACACACACGCATACACCAGCTCTCCTCTCTGACTCTCTCTCTCACACACACACACACGCACACACACACACACACATTGCTCTCCCGCTGATCGCTCTGTCATACAAACACTCTGAAAGCAGTTGCGTGGTAACAGACTGAAACGCCAGCGTTAGCGAGAGGGAGCGGGATCAGTGAGAAGCTGGTGACGGTCCGTCCGCCCTCGCAGCCCAATCCCGAGCCTTTTGAAAAGACCAGAGAGCAGGACGCAGCGTGTGCAACATCACCTGCTGGCTGGCAGTCGATCCTACAGAGCCTCGCGGTCTCTGATCTGATTTCAGAAAGAAAAACGGAGGGAGGAGACAGCTCAATGAATACTGTATTATAATTCCAATAGAATTGACCCTTTGTGGGGATTTAAGTTTAGCATTAAAGGATTATTGATAACAGATCTCGAGCTTATGTTTCTAATTTAAGAGGAGGGATTTGTTCCTCAATTAAATGCCACACCAAACATAAAAAAACCCCAGAGATCATAGATAATAATAGTATGACTACAGACATTCTGTCCGGACAAAGAAAACTCAACTGGTGGTTTGAGTTGAAGACGAGCTGGATGGAGCTAAATTAAAGAAATCCATTGAGTTTACTTCAAATAAAGAAGTAAACTAATAAAGGATAGGGTTTGTTTGTTTTTTTGGCTCGAGAGGCCTTTATTTCAGAGTAGTTAGACAGGAAAGTGGGGAAGATGTGCGGTAAAGGTCATCAGGCCAGGAATTGAACCTGTGATGGCCGCATAGAGGACTAAGGTCTCCCTATGTGGATTGTGTTCCACCCCTGAACCACCACAGCATCCCGGTCAGCACCGGGTCTGTCCCTGGTGACATCATGACGTCAGACGTAGGATTCAAACGCGGCATGGAACTTAATTGCGTCAAGTAAAGTCAAAGTATAAAGTTTGTTTAAGTTAAAAATTTGAAACTTTTAAGTTAACACAAAAAAGTAGGTTGTCATCACTAAACCAAAAGAATTAAGTCCATAAAATGAACTACAGCCCAAATACACTTTTTCAGTGTACAGATCCCTCCTACTGCTACAATTCATCAACTTTTCTGCTATTGTTTACCAAGTTTGATCCAAGCTTCAGCTGTCCAACAGAGTGCTTCACAGTTGTCTCTAAAGGAGTTCATAGTAAACTCAGACTGTCTGGCATAGGTCCGGTGGTTGCAAAACAAGCCCAAATCGTGTGCCCTCCACCGTAGTCGGAAGTTAGTATTTGGTGTTTGTGCTGATATGGTTTTTGAGCAATACATTATGACCAAACAGCTTTACTTTGGTCTCATTTATTCATGGACTAAAGTTGCATCTTGGTCTGTTTTCGGTTTAGGTCAGTGGTGCCCAAAGTCGGTCCTCGAGGGCCGGCATCCTGCACGTCTTAATTCTCTCACTGCTAGCAGTGACAACCTTTTCATCATGTCAATGTTCTTCTTAGACCTTCTAATGAGGCATCATTTGATCCAGGTGCACTAAACCAGGGAGAGAATGCAGGATGCTCAAGGACCGACTTTGGCAAGACTGGTTTATACTTTGAAAAGCAAATCCTTCATGCCATATTGTTTTAAAAAGAGCAGGTAGTTTCCTACCTACTCAAGCTGTACCTGTTCAGTCTTTTTTTAACTGCTCTGTCGTGAACTTTTACATTTAGCAGACTTTGAAGTATCATTATAATATAGCTAGTTTAAAGTCTTAGGTGTTCGACTGCTTATGCTCGCACTCCTGCAAGCGAAAAGGTCGAAGCCAGCGCAGTCAGGTTCAGGGTAAATAACATATAGAGATTTCAAACTTTTTCTACGAGCATGAAAAATAAATAAAGATGCACTCCAAAGGAACTTCTCAGACATTAGACCTCTTCCCTTTTTTCCAACACAGAAATAGTCTGCTGCTTTGGCTTAGCAACAGCCGGGAAAAGCTTTTTCCAGTGACTTTGTCAGACTTTTCTCCTTTCATCATCACTTTCTGAAAATTCTGGACCCAACTAACTCACTTCCTAAAAGTTTTACTTTCCCCTATGAGTAGATGAAAAAGCTAAATATGTACAAGATGACTTTGCCTCTCGATTCTCTCTCCTGGGGGGGCCACGTAGTTCAACCACACATTCGAGGAACCACACCGCCGTAGTTCTGAGTCCGGCGAGAGCTTTGATCAGGCCGTCTGCACTGTGTGACCTTTCTGAAAGCTACAGAGGAAGATACATCACAGATGATCATGCACAATTTGCTGCCTCCTGTCAACAGAAAAAACACAATTCCTCTAACTTTGGTACTTTTTCCTTTCTGTGAATTACCGTGTTTCCATTTGGCATCGGTGGACTAAATTACTAAAAACACAGGTGATTTAATGCGAACTCCAGGAATCATACATACATTGATTCAACTTCAAATGTTTCCTGCACTTTTGACAGCGACGTCTTTGTTTTAGACGAATGTTTGCTCTGCTGCTTACAGAGCGGTGAGGAAATCATCCTAACATCCTAATAACTCATGTATCCAGTTGTAAAGGTCCATGATTGGACCGCGAACCGTACTCTCGTCTGAAAACAATTTTCCTCCTGCCCCCCGAATTATTATTTGATAAAAACAAAGTTTCCAAACAGCAAAGAAAAAAAACACTAAATATTCCCTTCCGTCCCAATAATGTCAGTGTAAAAACTAAGTTCAAAGTACAAAACTTCTCCTAGATTAGAATGCTCATTGTCCATCCAACGCTTAAAGGAGTACACTCACGGAAATTCCTCTAGTTTTTGACAAACTCCAAAAATGCCGCGTGTTTCTTTAAGGACTGCGGCAGCAGACCCATGCAGGAGTTTGCAGAAATGGTCTCTCTGCAGCAGCAATGGTCATTAGCGAGATAAAAAGCCCCCCTATTGTCCTTGACCACAATGAGACTTATTACTGGTTCTGTTCTTGGAGGAAAAAAGTGCCACTTGCTGAGTGAGAGTGCCCTGATTCAATGGTGTCAGTCATTTGCAAGTGAAAAGGTGATGCATCAAGGAGGATAATGACCGGCCTTAAAGGAGAGGAAAGAGCAGAGGGGGAGCAATGAGAGGGAGCATGATGAACCATATAATTAGCTTGTGTGAGAGAGCGTGTGTGTGTGTGTGTGTGTGTGTGTGCTGGCAGAATTGCCTCTGCTACCTGCTTTTCCTTGAATGTGCTCAGGTGTTTGAAATGCCGACAATAAATCACAGAAATTACAGCAGCAGCAAGTGAAGCTCGGGCTGCTGCACAACATTCAAATCAATACGATAAAATCACAAATATAGTGCCTGACCAGAAAGATTGATTATCTTTGTTTTAGCGTTGATCAAACTCCTGATTATTGCCTCGTTAATCAGGCGATCGGTCGATACTTTCCTTTACAGATATGGATAAACAATGAAAACCTATCACCTTTCTCTCTCACCACAACACAGGAATACACAAATGAATGGAATTTAGTTTAATGCGAGTCAATAAAACCTTTGAAATGCTTTTCTCTTCACATAGCGACACAACTGTTCTCGCAGAAACCAACAGGTAGAACTTTAGACGTCACTTCTGAATACACATTTATTAGCAGCACAAGTTTCACGCCAGTCACACCAGCGGGCTTCTGTTGAGAGGAAATAATTTCCAGGGTTGATGTTTACTTTTAGATTTCCAATAGCATCTCCTCTTCCAAACAAATCAGAGTCCATCCAGCAGCTCTGCTGGGATCAGCCCTGAAAACAATTGGAGAACTTTTGCAGCTGATGCAACCCTGTTCTAACCGTCCACCACCTTTAAATGTGAAAGAGAAGTGAAAGTTTTGCCCCAAACTTTGCAAACTTTGTATTCCTTGAATCTGCAAGGCAACCCTGACCGAAGATACCGTTTGCCTGAACATGGTAAAAGAAAAAGTCCAGTTTGACATCAAGGAATTTTCTACATTAGTATTAGTTTTCAAGTCCTTCTTAGTAATGATGATGGGACAAATGGCTTTTGCAAACGTAAAATCTTCAAGCAGTACATTCAGAAAAGTGTACATTCTCTGATTTTTATTTTGTTTTCACAAACTAGTATGAACTGTTATGACAAATTTGTTACATTCCTGCACATCTATGTAATACCCCACACTCATTCCCTGGTACTGTGATCTTGCCTGTATTTAACCCTGTTCAATCCCAAAATGTTACCTGCTAAATATTTCCATGCATTTTAATCCCTAGATCTCACCAACACGTAATATTTGTGAATTAATCCATTTTATGTTGTTTGATTTCATACCTGCCAACAGTTGTCGTTGGAAAACCACCGTCAAAATTTATTCTCATTCTTAAATCTGACCTACTTGCACACATTAAAAAAAAACGTACAAATTAACATGCATAACCTTTTATAACTAGGCACGACTATAAGTGTATTCAGAACTGTTTAAGATGCTTAAAGATGCAATGCCACATCCTGATTAATGCAGATGGCATTGTCTCAATGAGGCATCATTAATCAATGAGGCAAAGGAGGAACTTCTCTCTGTTCCACCACACCAACCAAAACCTTTGGACTGTGTCCACAGCCAGTTTCAGGAAGATGTGTGTGGACTCATCGGAACAGCTACCCCATGGGTGAAGCTAGGCTGTCTAACTTGTACCCAAGCTGAATATGTCTGCCCCTAATAAAGTACCTGCAGCCTTGGTTGACCGTAATAGGGTACTATGCTTTTATAGACTGATTGTTTTATGAATGACATCACATCTTCACATCTTATAGACGTCATTCGGTGCACTGCATATGCGCCACACTTTGTCGAAAGGGTCACCTGTCGCCTTTGAGTCATCCACCAGATGGATTGAGGCCATTATCTCATCAAAGCGGTTCCTTCTCATTGCTTTTGAGATGGCTTCATTGTATCAGGGTGATATGACCAATACATGTGGCACAGGACGGTAGACAGAGGTGAGCAGAAGCCCAAAAGTGGGTAAGGCTGAGCTTAACGTGTTAAATATCCCCCTTATTCCTGAGATGGGTCAACTCTGCCTCACAATAAACAGTGTAGCAGAACATAGCTCCTGTGTTTTTTTTGTCTTGTTTTTTGTCACTTATGGAAAATTGTTGGTAGTTGTCTTGAAATGTTTTCAAAATGGTAATAATCCTTCTCACTCTAGAATGATGCAGCTGAAAAAGCTGCACTCTTCACCGATTGGTGTACTGTGACAGTTGCTTCTCTGAGTTCGTTGCTCATGTCTTTGCTGCCCAATATTGTGGCAAAACACTCCTCTACACTCAACAAAGTAGCACCAAGGTGCTTAAGATCCTCATAAATCCATTGGAAGCAGCAAGAAAGTACTTAGTACTTACTTCTCAGATCTTTCGTATTTTGATTTGAACTGTTGGTAAATAAATATCTCTGCGTGGATTCTGATTGAGGGACTGAAGCAAAGCTAACATAATCCAATCGACACCAATATCCACAGTTGCTACTTGCCTTTTCAAGAAAATTTCCAACTTAAGACCATTTGTTGTGAATTGGTGATTTATTATTTAACTGAACTGAATTGTTGAAGCAGTTGGTTGTGTCATGTGATGTTGGCTGGATTCATGAGCCGCTGGGATCCAGAAGAGTTTTCAACATCCTGATCAGCTCCATGTAACTTTGATTGTAAACAAATGAAACCTTTAGCTATGTGTGCTTTTTTTTTCTTTTTTTTTTTTTGTATTTTACTACATTTTGTGATGTGCAATTAATTATTATGTGTTTTAAGTATTTATGAGCACCACGTCTTCTGCTGTATTTTAATGGGCATATTGGACAAATAACGCACAGTTAAACTCACAGCGCTGCGTTAGAGTTCTATAAAATGAAATGAGCCTTGCAGGTTGGTGATGTGATTGCAGGTTGGTTTCTTGTTTTTATCTTTTTGGTAACGAGGACATTATCATGATCATAAAATAAAGCAAAAGAAATGGATTCTTATGCCTATTCATGGATGAGACCAGATCTACTACCACCACTGCCCCCGTGTGGCAGACGTCTCCCTCCTGCTCGATCTTCCGTCACCTGACATTTGTATCGACAGGAAGGGTTTGGCCGTTTACCCCCGGAGCCTTCAGCCAGTGACAGTGGCTGAAACCTTCACGATGGGCTAATCGTGACAAGGAACCAGTTGCCATGGAGATGCCGCCAACCTTGAGAAGTAATTCGTCAGATCAATATTTGCAGAGTGAAGAGGAAGGTTGGGGGGAGTTGAGGGGGGTGTATGTGAAAGGGAAGGATGGAGAGGAAACGCGCTGGAATGTTGTTTGACAAATAGACGAAGGTAGAAATGTTCTTTAACAAGAGGAACAGAGACGGGTCGGTGATGGGAGGAGGAGGCGAGGGCGCAGCGTTCCTCGGAGAAATCCCGTTTCGCTTTGTTGCCCGGAGCCAAAACTATCAGGCGCTCGGAAACAGAATCGCCTGAACTATATCTAAGGAAGGAGTGATGGGTTTAACAAGGCCAGCTAATCAGATAAATGTGTTTGGATCCTATGTGGTTTACATCCCGTTGGATTTGGGGGTAAACTGCACACATTATCTGTGCTTCTTCCATCTTGAAGGCATAAAATGCATTTTTTTGTTTGTTCTGTTTTGTTGTTGTTTCGTTGTTGATAGATATGAGATACTTCATATCTATCATGTTTCTCAAGCTGCACCCAAAAGAAAAAGCACTAAAGAGCACCATCAACACCGCCCAGAGAATCAGCCGTCCTCTTCCTTTCTTGATGAACCTATCAGGACTCGGTATTCTGAGGAGTCACACACACCCAGGACACGGGCTGTTAGAGCTGCTGCCCTCGGGTTGCAGATGCAAAGCGCTTAAGTCACACTAATACACTCAGAGACAGCTTTTACAGTAGTGCCATAACTCTAATCAATACCTTACTTTCTTGCAGTACACAAGTAATATCTTTTTTGTTTTTCTGATTATGGCAGGCACCATTTATGTGCCATTTTTTTGTTCTGTGGATAGTTTTTGTTACATTTCTCTTTGCACCTTGAAAGTGTTACTCGACCAATTTTGCGCTACCACACATTGCATGTTGGCACAGGAATATAGATTTAGCTTTTATCTTCCCATTAGTGCCGACCAGCAAACCTGTCCCTGCTGGAGAAAATCAACCCACACAACTTCAGCATTCACAGGCTGATATGCAATGTTTTTTTAATTTATTTATTTTTTTTTATGTAGCGCAGGATTTCCCCCAGAAAACTCACTAAGTCTGGTGCTTGGGTGCTAGGCCAGTCATTCATCCAGCGGCGCGTCATGTTTTTGACTTAAAAAATGTTTAAAGTTGACAGAAAACTTGAAAATATCACGTCATAATCGCATGTTATTGAAAGATTGGAAGATTGACACCTGAACACAAACTATAAAGTCTTAAAAACTGCAAACATTTTAAAAAGACCTAGCAAGTAAAGCCTGGTGGCCCGCCAGGCTTTATAATACACTGGGGGGAAACCCTGTAGTGTAAATTAAATTGTATAAATTGTAATTTCAGCTTTAGTTTCTTCTAGCCACAGCACGCTCTTCAACATGGCTGCTGTGTTTCTTTGTCTTCACAGTGAGGTTTGTTCGCTCATGTTCTCTGACAAACATCAGAGGCCTTCGCAGAACATCTGGACGTATTTTGAGGTTAAATTTCACACAAGCAATGAGGTGATATTCTGAAAGCAACTCTTTACGCAGGATTTTATATAACAGTATCAGATAAACACTTTATGGCAAACATTAGATTTCTACAGCTACTAATGCACCACTTTGTGTTGGTCTGTTACATAAAAGTATCAGCTGTGGAGAGATAAAATGTTAACAGCTTTAAGGTGGGATGAATACTTGTAGCATTGCAGCAATAAAACATGAGAGTTTGAGCGATTATATAGGGTAACGCTTCCCTCCTTCAGAGGCCTCAGTGTAAGTAACGGTTACTCCCGAATGAATTTTCCTCTTCTTTCTACAAACTGTGTTCAATAAAACTTCAGTTGCAGGTGAACTGCAGACTATCGGTAAGATCTGAAACCACCATTTTAACCCCGTCGTCTCGTCTCTGCGTTCACCGAAGACCTTTAAAGCCCCTTCCTTGTGTTTGTTTTCTAGACCTGAGGCAGCATCATTTTTAAATCTAACACTCGCTGAAGAGGAGGAAGACTGATGAAGAAACCTGGGGAGACAGAAGCCGTTAAACTCTCGTGAGCAGTAGGAGCGTTTCTTTCTGACTGATGTGCTGCTCAAAGGCAACTGGAAGAGAAGCAGATATATAATATCTGCTGAAGTGCCATTCGCATCCTCAAAGGAAACCGTTTCTCCTTCTTTGATCCGATTTTCAGGTAATATCTTCTCCAGGAAAAAAAAAATAGTCATCCACCTACAGTGTCTTCCCAAGGTATTCATTAGGAATGCAAACATTTCTGGGGGGTTTTCTTTCTTTTTTGTTTTTTGTTTTTATCAGATCTGGATGCCTCCTCTGCACCTCTGTTTAGATGTCCTGGGGAAGTAGAGGGATGTCTGTGTTTCCCCATTTACCTGATCTCAGATAAGCAGAATGCAATAGATGGATCAGTAAATTGATATCAACCATTAGAGAATTCATTTGGAATTTTTCATGTGTTTTTGTTCTTTTTATAGATCTTTATTCATTATAAAGTGGCAATCTCCACACCAGCAAAGCTCACAATGACTTCTCTCTCACTATTATTGTATACCTGCTTTCCTTTTCAATGGCGTAGGGAAACATAATGCAATGGAAAACTAATGCTCATTTATGAAATTCCTACCCAATAAACACACCAGAACACACTATCTATCCGTTAGATACTTCTTTTTTTTTTGACATTTCCATCATGCCATTTTAGCCAAAGTTCTGCACAGAAAAGCATCTGAAAACAAAAGCAAAACCAAATACAATATCCGTGATCACCACTGTAGCTTGATAAAACGCTACATAGACAACAAATACACAGTGTGTGTTTGTTTATTGTATTTAATTTTACTTAAAAAGAATTTAATTTTGAACATTAGATTTTTTAATCCAGCCCTTTCACTATCAATTCGAACAATGCAGCTATTACTGAACGCCTGTGGTTTTACTCCAGTGCCTCTAGTGGTAGAGTAAGGAATTACTACAATAAGCACTGAAAAATTAGCCTTTCACAGCAGAACAAGTCTAAATGCTTGCTTCGGAAATAATAATAATTTAAAAAAAACTTTTTATAGAAGGACTAAATAGAAAACAAAAAAGTTGGGCAGATTTTGTACATCCGTAGTTATCTTCTGTCTCCCTCTTTCCAGGAAAAAACAAACAAAAAAAAAAAAACAATTGTAGAAATATTTTTATTAATTTATTAATTTTCTAACTGTCAAATAAAGTTCCTTTCATGATTTCTGAAGACATTTTAAATAAAACTGAATCTGTAAAATATATATTTTTAATTATGTTACTTGATTCAGACAAAGAACAATAATAATAATAGTATAACTCTCCTCTCAGCCTTTGAAATTTCAAACCTTCGTGAATGTGACGGCTCTGAATTGGGACGTTTGGTGGAGTCAGAGCTTACGCTCCTTGCTGATCTCGTTTCCTTTCTTGCCCTCACCGTCACACGTGGTTTTGCACAGCGAGCGCTTCATCTGCCAGATCTAGCGTCGCGTCTCCTGCCTCCCTCTCTGGAGTCTGTTTCTGCTCCTCTCTGTCACTTCTCCTCACCTCACCACAAGCCTGAGCACCTCTTCCCTCCCTCGCGCTCTCACTTCCTTCTTTCTCCTCCGTGTCTGAGCGGCGAACAGCCGTGACAGCGTCGCCTCCTCCGTGTCCCTTCGCGTCGATCTCCTGCTCCTCACCTCCTCGTCCGGCTCCATCCATCACTCCTGTCCTCCTGCCCTCCTCTGAAGGCAGTGACCTTCTTGCTGTGAGTCATCTCCACCCTGACGGCTCCTCCGTGCTCCTCCTGCTTTCTGCTGCTCCTCCGCTGGCCCTGTTTACCTCGCTCCCCTGTCACTCCTCATCCCGCCTCGGTGGCCTAACCTCATACTGTCACCTCCTCGCCGTGCTCCATTTGTCTCATCCTCTGACTGTTCTCTCCTCTCCTCTACCAGTGACCTTCGGATGGGGAAATATTTTTCCTCTTCCACACTACTGTGCACCTCATGGTTTTTTTTGGGTTTTTTTTGGCTGTCAGACCTTCACGTCCCGTGTCTGAGGGCTTCATATCGGTTTTCATCTCTTGCTCAGTTAATGCACTGAAAAATCTTTACGGACTATCCCTCGGATCCAAGATGTCAGTCTTGTGAAATATTTTAGGTTTAGAATGATGAGTCAGCGTTTTTCTAATAAAGGTCATTAGCAGAGGTCTGACCACAAAGTCAGCTAGAAGAGTGTTTGTTAATAGCTCCAGACAGAAGAAGAACAAAATTTTAAATCTAACATGTTTTGCTGCTAATCAGTAATAAGGCAGGGAGGGAAACCAGAGCATAGATAACTAAAGTCTTCCTGGAATTAGACTTTAGAAAGTGGACAAAGCCCCTTTCCTGCCTGGCTTATGTCAGACATTATTCTTGATCTGTCCTGCCTTGGAAAAATAAAAGTTAAATAAATGAACAAAAAATATCAGTTGTTTACTGAATTTTAAATCTAATTTAATTTTAAGTGCTTTCTGTTATGCTTCCTTGAACAAGTTCCATGTGTGAGCTATACAAAACATAGACATATATATATATATATATATATATATATATATATATATATATATATATATATATATATACACACACGTCTATTCCACCTGCTTTGAGCTCCTTTCAGAATAATGGCCTATTTTAGCGCCTCTTGTCACTTTCAATCCAAAAAAGATGATTCTGGCCACGCCCCCAACTCAAAGTTTACACTCACACCTGAAAATGGCTGCAAACAGATGCACAGTCATACCACCGTACATCTTTGAAAAGCAGAAGTAGAGCCTGCTTCATGATTTAGCTGTGCAATATATTGTTCATATATATAGATGTATATGAACAATTTTATTTGGCTGTGGTAAAAACAGTTAAATCGTGATGCAGGCTCTACTTCTGCTTTTCAAAGATGCAGCCATTTCAGTCAGGATGGATAGATGGATAGATATGTATATTATCCATAAACAGCTTTATTATAATGATATGAACAAAAAACAACTGGAGAGCATCTCAACATGAGCTATCAATCCGAATGACAGCTGTGTGTTTTTTTATTTTGCTGTGAAAAGCCATTATTAAGGTGTTTTTCTAGTTCTGCCACTGACAGCTTCGTGTTCTGAGAGCGTTTTTAGTTGAACTTATTCACCTCCTCTAACAACTGAAAGCTAAACTGCTGTGGAAAACCAGGAGTCAGAGGTCACATGGTGGAGTGGAACCTCCTCTGCGCCGCGTCACCTCCTCACCTCCAAACCTTTCTCTCTCCTCCTGACATCAACCTGCTGCTGCTTCTCACACCTGCTTCCCTGTGACCTCTGCCCACTTAAATCGACCGCTACTGTCTGAATCAACCTCAGATCAGAAAAAAAATTAATAAATAAATCTAAAATCTTTTTCTTTACTTTTATAGGCCCATTGTTGGCTTTCCCTCCTTATCGTTTTCAGCCTCTGTCAGCCTCAGTCTCTGTCCAGAATATCAGGTTTGGTCCCAATTCTTAAGAACTCAGAGATGCCTACAAAGACCATCCTCGTCTCAGTGATACTTGACTGGAAGTAGCTGTTTGATATTTTCTCTTTAAAAAAACAAAAATCTCCTAATTTTACTCACTCTTAAGTTTAATTGGAGCTTATTAAAGTATGCCTAGTTTTGTGAAATTATACCGCGGTGCAGAATTTCACAGAACCTCATGTTTGTTTGCATTGATAAAAAACAAAGAAAAATGTTCTCCTTCAGTTTTACTTAGATATTTGCTCCAGGAAATATATTTTTAGTAACAAAATAAATTGTTGGAAGAAAAAAAAAGAAAAGCTTTTTGCTAAAAGGACTTTGCAGTTTTGCCTTTGGTTATTTCTACTTCGAAGTTTTAAGCTAAATATTTGCATCTAAATGACAGTTATTGCACTTTTAATCGGCTAATAAATCTCTAAACTTGAATTCTAAGCTCTCTTTGGTTATGAGTAAGTTTTATGTTTCTGTTTTTCTTCTTTACTTCATTCAACTAAAATAACATTTTTATTAATCATTAATTTTTTATGTGACTAGTTGAAACATAATCAGTCGGTTGTAAATGAAGTGTCGGCATTCAATATATTTTGTGCTATATAAATGTTCCCATCTCATCATGTCTTATATTTCAACATAAGACGGCTTCATGACAATAAATAAATTGAGATGAATAGATTTAATGATTTGAAGCTAATGATTAAATATAATTTATGAATGAGACTGACAAAGTTTGTTGAAATACCATGATGACTTAAACTTTCCTTTCTCCCTCCAATCTCCTACTGGTGATTAACACCACGAACGCCACACGGGCACCAAATGTCGCCTAATCTCCATGCGAAGAGCTTAAGACGTTCATTCATCACAGCAAAGTCTACACAAGCTCCGAGGAACAGATGTTGTTTTGTTTGATTCTGATACAAGCAGCCGTAAATGATCATTAGTTTGTTCGTCACGGCGACGTTGGTCGGCCGCTGAGTCTCAGCAGGGCTTTTGCCTCAACGTCAGCCAGGAAGGAGGAATCTCCATCCACATTTACCCACACCATTACCCACACAAACATCTCCGAATTAAACCCAGCATGCACCCCTCTCCTCTCGGCCCCTTCCCCACCCCCCTCTTCTCCACAGCAAAACTTCTCACGATCCCCTCGCCTTCCTCGCTGATTAAACTCCCATTTGATGTGGATAATTAGCCCTCCGCCCCCGTCAAATTTAAACTCAGAATTATCAAGATGCATCGTAGGGGATCCGCGGATGCCGACGAGAGCCAAGGGAGTCGAGACGCTTGCCAGGAAGAAGTACAATGGAGGAACTGACATGAATCAAAAGTGAAGCCTATAATAGCTTGTTAGAAACGCGCGCGATGGTTTCACTTCAGACAAATAGCAGCTGCTTTCCATAAATCTCCGAGCACAATCAGGAAACTGTTGGCAGCGAATCCGTCTGAAAGTTGGATCCGAAACAGGACATTGTTCAGTTCGGATCGTCACTGTGAGACCAAGACACAGACAGATCGAAGGATGGAAACCATAAGATAATCTAAGAACATTATTTAAAACTGACTTCAGTAAAAAATAAAAATAAAAACCCTACCACTTTGTGCATTCAACTCAATACCATAATAAATATCTCTTATAGAATTTATTCCCAAAATATACATTAGCATTGGTCTTTAAAACCTATTTTAAATTTAAAACTCAACTTCCTATTTTGAAAAGTATGTGAGTTTTATTTTGAAAGGTCAACAAAATCAGTTTTTTATTCCTCTGTTAGTATCCACCTGGAATCTACCTCTGCAAGTCATAAAAAATTTTAAATGTTGCTTTCTTTTTCTTAAGCTCTCAGAAAAGTTATCCCTTAGCTTTATTTTGAAAGTCCAAATCATCACCCCCTCCACCCCCCATCATTTCTGATTTGGATCTTCTTATTGTAGAGTTCACATTATCTACTTGTGGCAGAAATCTGGTGGAAGAAAAAAAAAAAAGAAAGTAAAAGTAAACAGCTTTGCTGAAAATCAAAAATACAATCTGCTGAGTGAGAAAACCAAAAGAAGATGTTAATCAACACCGCAGTGCGTTGCATGACTTTCCATGCAGAATGCGGGTAACCCGCTGTGACACCAGCAAGTGAGGAGTATCGACTTGAAAATCTGCTTTGAACAAAGTAAATTAGAAATGAACCAAGACATTCTAAAGAAAGTGAAAAATGCAGGAAAGTGAAAAGTCCAGAAAGGTTCCACCAGATCAGAGAAACAATCGACGCTCAAAAGGAATTTTCTATGTTCTATATGCTTAAATTATTAGTCACATATGAACCACTTGGCCGGAAGAATAATTTTCCAGCCTAAATTTGATGGATCTCTGTGTGCATGAAAGATTATTCACGAATGTTTGAGTTGTGGGTTAAACATAGCGCTGACCATTTCATGATTTATGGAAACTAATCTGCTTTGCAAAGGTGTTGTCCGATCACTTTTTAATATTTTGGCCTTTTTCCTTTAATTCCTATTCTAGCTGATACATTTTGGTGTTTTTGCATCCTGCGAATTCAGTATACATTCTCTCATCTATCATCCAAACACACCTCTTTTGAAAGGTTGCATTTAATGTTAATAAATTACATTTCCTCCTGTCACCTAAACCTCGGTTACATGGCAGATTTTTCACGTTGATTCATCCTGATTCATCATATTGTATTGTCTCAAAATTGAGTTGCGTCACATTTAGTAGAATTGAAACACACTGGATCAAAGTGTGTCAAAGTTGAAAGGTGAAATGAACAGCAGCGGACGGGAGATTGGAGGTTGTGCATTTTTAATGTCTCGGGTCATTCAGGGCGCGGATATGTGTGTATGTGTGATCGTGGTTATAATTTTGCGGATAGAGTTGCTTCAATAGTTGTTGCGTTCAGTTTCACGATGAAGATGTTTTGTGCTTGAAATGAGTGCATGACTGATTTTATTTTATGTTCAAATCAGAAGCCTCTCTCCCCCCAAAGATTTTTTTTTATCGATTTTCTCCAGTTTTTAAAAGCAATAATGTGAGTTTGAAATGAAACCCTTGCTGACACATGGCTCTCAAGTGTTAAAGGTGACTTAACATGGCTATAAATATGCAAAACCTAGTTCAAGCACGTTTAACGGTGCTGAGTGAACGCTCGATCCTCTGCTGCACCTCGTAACACTTCCCTAATGAATTTTCTGCGAAGAAGGTTTCTGATCAACCCCCGAGTGACCCCGTCAGCAGTGTTTTATTCACTAAATCCACTGAAAACCTCTGCAGTGGGCCACTTATGGAAATGGTTTTCAAAGCTGCTCCATATGAGGACCCGCAGCACACACCTCCTTATAGGAAACAAAGTTCAGTCCGAACAGGTAATAACTTTTATTCACGTTTTGTGCAAAGTAAATTAACTCTGGTATGCAGGCGGCCAGACTACCTTTACGGTTCCTTTTCAGCGCTTTGAGATGATGCAACTATGCTGGATTGCCGTTGGACAAGAAAAGCTTACGCTTTGTTTCATCCTCTTCTGAAACAAGGAGAGAAATATGTTGCCGCTGGCAGAAATAGAAGTAATAGAAATAGTTCTTCCCACATTGGTTTGTTCTTCCCCCCCTGTTCTGTTTTTCTAAGACATCCAATACTTTCTGGAGACATACATTAACCTTAAGCAAATGGTGAACTTTGTTGAAGAGAGCTACATCTGCAGTGACTTCTAGGGAAGTTAAGCCACGGTCAAGATGTTTTCTTGGCGTTTCATCTTGACACTGCCACCTACTGGCAGGGCTCTTTTATTACAGGGTCTCTAAGCTGCCTGGATGCAAGTGTTTCTAGATGATGGTGATTTTATACAGTGGATAAACTTTGCACGGCATGTAAACATGTTCTCACCTTTAAAAGGGATTCTTTTAAGCTTTAAATTGAGTACAAAAGTAATACAATGCAAATAATTTTTTGACTTAGTAAAACAGTGGACTTTTTTTCCCCTACTAGTAATACTTCTAATTTATCTCACTTAGTTTTAGAGTCTAAAACAAACAACAACCTGAACTTTAGTTTTTTTTTTTTTGGTTTTTGTTAATAATGTTTATGAAAAGACTTCAGCAAACCAAAGAGTTGATACGGCCGTCCAATTTGTCAAATTTGAAAAATAAAAACTATGAAGGAAAGTTTGAATGAAATCAGACTGATTTGGAAGTGAAACTTAAATCTTCACAATCCCACAAAAAACAGCCTTTGATAAATGGTGTTGGTTAAGATTTGTGTAGACTAATCTTACCAACGTCACATGACATCTCTATTAGTCAACATTGTTCCTCTTGACAGCAAATCAGCTCCTGCTTTCGGTAGGAACACTGATTAACTGCATGATCTTTTAAAGTTTAGTGAAAACAGACCAGACGTCTCTGATTTCCATCTATTGACCCGTCCAGCCATGTTGGGACATTTATCCGTGTCTCTGTGGAGACCGGAGAATGGAAGAAAACCAGCGGCTTTCCTTTTCAGGTTACAGACCTGAAAAAAAATCCCAGCTTCGACATAGATTTTCCTAACATTGCAAACTAAACTCCCGTAGCAACGTCATTTGATGGTTCAGTTAAGTCAGAGTAGAAAGCTGCTTTATTACCTTTAAAAATAAAGAAATGTGGGTAACACTTTATTTGAAGGGGTGTGCATAAGGCTGACATGACCCTGTCATAAACATGACATAACACCTGTCATGAACATAAATAAGTCTTTATGAATGTTTATGACAGTTGTCATGAAGTGTGATTCGGTAAATAATGACACTTTTAATGCAAAGTCGCTCTAAAGTTGCATTAAAAGTCCATTAAAAATGCCAACTTTGCAATTAAATTATAATTTACAAAATCATCCAAAGTTGGCACTTTTAAAGCAACTTTTAGAGCAACTGTGCATTAAAAGTGTCATTATTTACCAAATGACTCTTCATGACAACTGTCATAAACATTTATAAAGACTTATGTATGTTCATAATGATATCAACCCACATAGAGAATTGTGAGAGATCCCGGTTTGTGGCCAAAAAATTTAAATGCTCCTTCTCCCTCTCGCCCCCAGTTGTTCCTTCAGCTTCAATATAACATGTGCGATATAATAGCCTGTAAATGCTCTGCACTCACTCATGCAGCCTGCAGGGAAGCACCTTCACAGAAAAATCAGGAAATGCACAGTGACATTTTGGTCCGAAGACAATCGGCGGAGGAGGCGAGTGCAAATAAAAGCCTGCCAAATGCTTTCGTGCAAGCATCGCAATTCACGAGACGGGTCCCGTTTGTGCCAAGACATTTGAACACAGCGGAGTTTGGGGATGAAACGGGGACATGTCCGTATCTGTGGGAGGGAGAACGTGGTGAATGTTTGATTGAAGCTCATGTTATCAGTAATTTTATCCTTTTCTTAATAATCTACAGACTGAGAATTAGTTTGCGTCTTTGTTCACGCGTTGTCAAGTAATTAGTTTTGTTTTGTCTTGAAAGGTTCATTTCGAAGAATGACTAATGAATCCGGAAAGCTGCAAAATGTTTGAGAAATTTCATTGAGTAAGACATGATTCAGTCCTTCTCCCGTTTTGATTTCAGTCAGGGGGGGTTAGAGGTTTGTTATTGTACCGGGTCGTGTAGAGCGTATTGTGGGTGTGTGAATTATTGGAAAACGTTAACACTTGATCTATGATTTCTGCCAGGTGATGATCTGTTGGGTTCTTCATGTCTGAAAAAAGATGCAATCCTTCTGAATAATATTGAAAAACAAACAAATATATGCAAATAGCTCAAACAATCTCATCAATTCAATGATGGTTCAAACCTTTTTGTGACGTCTTGAGAGGTGTGGACATTGTGCTGTTGGTGAGGATGCAACAGAACCTCCGTTTGCATTCCAACAAGATTTCGGTGAAACTATATATTCTGCCCTTTTATGTCAAAGAAGGAATTTGGCCACATTTTGCTCAGTCGGTGCAGTTTTGAAATTTCCCACAGAGACCAGACAAATGACCCCACTAGATCAGAATGCTGACCTTTTTCCAGGAGTCAAGTAGTCAAAAAAAAAAAAAAATGTTCCAAAAATGTTCTCCATGAAAGGGAAAAGCGAGTGACAAGAAAATAAGGACTGATTAATAATCTTCAACGAGATGGGTGTTCAAGCCTGTTGAAATAAGTGTTGACAGGTTAAACCTGGAAGTGAAACATAAAACTCTCCAAGCAGTCATACCTACTGTTTCTCACACAGACAGATATCCTAGTGATTCAGGCTGACATAATGTATGCACTCAATATTTGCTCAAATCAATTCATTGAGACGAAAGATTCAAATCTTTAATTACACCCTGACACGCCAGACATTCAGGATGTCAATGTGAGAAACTGTGAAGGGTGCCTTTGCTGTGAGTTGAGATTTTATAGCTCACATGATATTCTCATTGACAGTGGGTAAGAAACCTATACAAACAGTTATTATCAACTCTGAATGTGCTCTTTCTGTGTCAGCATGCCTGTTGGTGTAATTTGCGTTCTGCAACAGGAAAACGGAGCTGGGAAACAAAAGTCAATTTCAAGCAAGGCAATTGTGCCTCCAATCTAGTCTTGGATAGATTGAAACTAAAACAGGCAAATAAAAGAAAGCTTAATTTGTTTTTCAAATTTGTTGGAATTTCCGTCTTTTAATTTTCTCCTCCCAGACGATTATTAAAACTACAGAGAAGCTGACCTGGAAGAGAGCTTCACAAACAGAAGAAAGATGCAGTATGGTGGTAAGCCGGCTGCCAGCGGCTTTAGAATACAAATTTTAGGAAAAAAAAAAAAAAATGTCAACGAATATCATAAAAAAAATGTAGCTACTGATTAGTCACTCCAGCACATTCCCTAACATGAGTGAAGGCGCATGAAATGCACTTGACTGCTTTGACTAGGCAGAAACCTTCATTTGAGAGGTGGTGGCAGCATCCTGGGGTCACGGGTGTATATGTGATTGTTGGGAGGCGTCTGAATTGAGCTGCAGTTTGAAGGTTGCAGTTTGAATGGCTTTGAACAGCATTTAAGCTTGATCTTAAGGACTCAATATAGAGAGACAATGAGAAAATCTGGAAATCACGTCTTGGTTGCGGAAGTTTGAAGGTATAAGTATGATGTTTACCTTAAATAATAATAATTAAAAAAAAAAGTGAACACAAAAAAATTTGCTGAGGTCACATTTTTGCATTCCAATGAAAAGCGCAGATTTATTTATTTCTGAAGGCAATTTTCACATTTTTCCAATGATAAAAGTTTCGTATCCTTCCAGAATATTCTTTCCACCCGTGATGCGGTGCAGCAAATTATGCAACTTGCTCTTAACCAGTAAGCAGCTTAAAATCCACTGATGTTACGTGCGCGTTCTGATTGGAGCCCTACTGAAGTTGTCATCATGGTATGATGCTGCCACCACCAATTTTCTCAGAGTAATTTTAGGCCAAAAAAAAAAAAAAAAACCCAAACAATTTTATTAACATTCCACACAGATGAAATGTGTAGTACTTGCTAGATTGGTGACTGGAAAGTTAATTTTTCTATGTAGCATTAAAGTAAAGCTGAGCTCTTTACTGATGAACACCTTTCAGAATCTTATTTGTAAATTATGTAAAAAAAAAAAGAAAAAAATTATGTCAAAGTGTAAAAAGGATTCTAGAGAACGAATCCTTTTGCAAAGTGCTTTATGATAACATGGAGCATTAGTAAAAACTCTCTACAGTCCTCCAAGAAGCCCTCCGTTAAATTCACACTGCTGCCACAATATTCCTGGATTCACCAGAAAATCGTTTCGGGGAGGAACGTCAGAATGAGATGACTACACATTGTGAAAACGTCACCTCGCCGTGAACCAAGATAGATAAAAAAAAAGAGATGTCAGTGTTCCAGTTTGATCAGGAGCCTGGAGGCAGTGAATGTTAATCGCCTTCCTCAACATTACATTCGCTCACAATCCTCAGTCCTCAAAGATCGGCTGACAGGATGTATAGCTGCTCGGGGGCAGCCGTCTTTGCTGCTTCCTGAATCCGTAATGACACAAAGCTGAAACGTTCACGTTCGGGCCCAGTCACAGCCCTCGGGCTGGGAGCCATGTTGGGAACCGGTGTGGTCACTAACAGGCTGCATAGCCACATCGAATTTCCTTCTCCACAATCTCTGCCTCTTGATTATGAACTCATAGGAGTGGAAACACATGTACTCATACTTGGTTAGGAGTTTTAAAAAAAGGCATTAATAAAGGGTTGTGTTATGTGTAAGCAAACAATTAAAGCATTGCTAATCCAAACCAACAAATAGCTAAGAAGTCTTCTCTTGAACTTGTTGACATGTTTAACACAGAAAGGACTCCACTTCCTCTTCTTTGCCATTAGCTGCACATGCCTCCCCCTCTCTCAATCGCTGTAGATGTCTTGAGAATGGAGGCAGTACTTGAACCTTCTCATGACTCGGGCTGAAGGTTAGAGATGAGCTAAAGATCTGCTCAGAGTTTTAGGATGGTGGAGTCAACACCAGCTTGACTTGCCACTTCTCCTTTAAGGACGTGAACTAAGAGTTTTCTCTACCTCAGTATCAGGAAAGGGGTTAGTAAAGCTTCATGGTTGTAGTGTAAGATGAAACAAACAAAAAACAAGCAACAGAAACAGTGGTGCAGGCAGAACCTGGAAAAAAAAAGATGTTTGATTTATTGGTTTAGTTCAGGATTCCATCAGTGTGATCCCACTTCAACTTAAAGCCCCTGATCCATCACGTATGCGGCTAAGCACTCCACACACTCTTCAGCTGACGTCTCCACTTTGGAGGATTTCCCCCTCCCCGCCTGTCAACATTACTCTTTGCTAGACTTAAAGTTTGGTGCACAGTCCTCATTAACTCCTCCTGTTCATCACTGAAAATGCTCCTGGTGAAAAAACATTAGCATGTTACCAAGTATATACGTGTTACGATCACATTAAAATAAAGTAAGACCTCCATGCAACCAGGGGTTTCCATGCATAACCTGGCCTTTATGCCAACCCAAACCCAGGTTTTTCTAACACTGGACATTATGGAATTGCAGGGCTTAGGACAAATGTAGGGAATCAAAAACAGACACAAGCATCGACGAAAATAAAATTCCTAACTCCAAAATCTATGGAGAAAACACAAGAAAAACAACAAAATAGCAAAACAAAGATACATTTCAGATTTAATAATGACATAACATCATCAAACCTTCCCCATATCAACTTTTCATCTTTAATATGTGAGCACTTTGAATGCAGACACTTGACATTTTGCTCTACAACTTAAATTACTGTTGGAAATGGTCATTTAGAGTCATTAATCACCTATTTTTAATTACCCTAATTTATTTGAACAAGAAGCCAAAACCATCCAAAAAGAAATCTTTCAAAGAAATAAGAATATTCAGAGCACTTAGACTGATATATTGAAGTTAATAAATCAAACTGCTCTTCTTCTTGGCTATCTGTGTTTTTCACTCTTATCAGCCTCTCCTGAGCCATCTCACATAAGTTGCCCCATGGTGATGTCATCAGAGTTCAGCAAAGTGTTCACACACTAGATGAAGCATAATGGTGGCCAGAAGCCATTTACTCCTTTAAAGTCTGAGGCATGCATTAAAAAGGAGATGTAAAACATGCACATATTTAAGTTAACACAATAAAGATTCTAACTAATGAATGAATGCTTACGTTCTAAACTAGCAGCATTTTGGATTACGAACAGCTTAACAGCTTTAGATGAGCGTAATGTCACGATGTAGGTCTTCTGCACAAGTTTTTGTCGGAGTGTGAGATGTGTGCATGTGTAAAGAGTCTCTGAGGAAGATATCTGTCTTACTAATTCCTCGCAAAGAGCTACACCCGCGTGGATAAAGGAGGTTGGATGGACGCTACCGTTTTGTGACAGATGTTACGTTGTCTGGGAGAGGAAGTGATGCCTGGAAGGCGGGAGCTCTGCTCCTGGTGCTGTGAGAGGAAGAAACGTCCCCGCGGCTTCACCAAGACAACCCACATAATTCAGAGCCATTCTGGTCGCTGGCAGAGATAAAAATACAATTGGGGCTTTTATTACTTTTATGTGACACCTGAAACGATTTGATCAAAACATCCAACCCAATAATTCACTCTTCAACCCAATGCATGGTTTAAAGCTTCAGGGGACGCCGGCGACGGTGCTTTCTCCGTAGCTTCGCAAACTTGGGGAATTTGCAATCAATTAATTTCATACTTTTGGAAACAGGGGAAGAAATCTTAGACTATTTTATATATAAGAAATAACAGGTCCAAATTCTGGGTTTTTACCCTCGAAATAACATCCTAGATCAGAAGCACTTTAGTTGATATTCATGAAACTGTTGAGAAATGTAATTCAACAACTCAGGGATTCAGAGAATTTACTCTACAGAGTAAACAATATGAGAATGGTTTATTTTATTTAATGTGACTGATGGCCGTGTGATGTGTTTTGGCAAAACAGTTAAAATATAAATATATATTTGTAAAAGATAAAAATGCAAGAAAATGCTTTGTAATAAGACGTTTTTGTATTAAATGCACATGATGAGCTCTTCACTTAAACCTCATCGGTTATTAAACAGCCAGTTATAGCACTCCTAAATTGGGATTTTTTTTTTACTTCTCCTATAGATTATTATCTTAGGGATTTGAACTGAGTTATTTAATTTATGATGTATAATTTTGATCAAGCATTGAACTATTTGAAGGGTTTTTGTGTGATACGCCATTGTGAGTTTTATAATAACTCTTTTTTTTTTCACCCTTAAAAATAATTAAAAGAAGGAAGTGCGAGCAAAGTTAAATACCAAAGAATGAACCTGCGAAAACAACTTAAAAAAAATAGAAGAAGAAGACAATACGCAAAGCGTTATTTTGTGTGACATGATCTGTCTCGAGTTAACCCACAGTGATGGAGACAGGCTTCATTTGCAGCATCTCCCAGCTTTGCTCTCGCAGACCCACAGGAGGATTCCCGCAGCTCTGTTTGTGAAGCGTTCGGTCTTTTCAGTCACCTCTGACCCCTCAGGAACAAGAGAGGAAAACCTCTGACCGGCTGCAGTTTGCTGAAGGGCAAAACCAGTTTTTTATTTTTTTCTGATTTCTCACAAGGGAGGAAGAGTTTTACTGTGGGCATTCATCAACTTTTATTGATTTCTGCAGCCAGCTGGGAAATCACACCATCACCTTGATCCTGGTCAGTTATTATGCACAAGATTTTTCCATGACTGACAGTGCGATGAGATTCATGCAGAGCCTTGTAAAGGTATTCACACCCTTTGAACTTGTATGTAATTACAACATGTGATTTATTTGGGACAAAGTAATGAACACGTGGCAGAAAAAATTCTTTCTTATTTTTTGTTTGCTTGTTTTATGATTTCTGGACATTTATATTCATGTCTCCTGAGTCAATACTTTGCAGAACGAGTCCTTAATGCATGTCTCCACATTTTTTCCCAATTCTATACGAGGGCATCTGGCAACATTGGTCAGCTACGGAAAAAAAAAACATTCTGCTAACAGGAACTTTAGGGTCAAAAACTGAATAAAAGATAGAGAAAAAAACTGATGCATCCTGCAGAGCTGGGCTTCCTGCAGTGGGATGAGAATCTTGTGAACATGTGAGACTCTTGTTCAATAAAAAGTTGTTTTAAGGAGTTCAGGCTCTTCATCTTTGTCTTTGGAAAATGATATTTCTCCATCAAGTTTGCATAAACTACAAAAACAATGTCTTTTGTTTAAATGATAATGCTCCTAAGGGTTTTTTATAGATTTTTTTTTACATCTATTTAGCTTTGTGGCAGTAGTAGAAGAATCAAAAGTGTGTAGATTATTATGTCCAATTTCCATCAGTCCTTTTGTAAAAATACTAAAGCAAGCACCTTAAGTTACCAATTACCAATATAAAAGAACACTCCTTATTGCTCCTTTACTATTTCAACAGAAATACGAAGAGCAGAGCCATCCTATCAGAAAATATTAAATCAGTATATTAATTGATGATTGGTTTAAAAAAGGAAAATGGCCTACTGAACTCGAATTAAACCCGGACTTCAAACTCAGCCGCACATTTCCTCCTCCGTGAACAAATTACAACAGCCGACTCCCAAAGAGAGATCAAACTTCACACTACCGTTGCTCTTACTCTAAATTGATTGGCCTCCCTAAATAAAAGAAGCGACGCCTCGGTGTGTGTGTGCGTGCGTGCGGCGAGTGCACAGACGTGAGCTTTCTACCCGAAAAAGGGGAATTTTGCTCATTGTGGAGCGCTGACTGGATGTTAAATCGGCCTGCAGGAGGTTTCCCCCTCTGCACCAGCGAATTGATGGATACCATTTGTCATGCAAGGAAAGCGACTGATTGCACCAACACACTCGCTGATAAAACTAATGAAGCCAAAGCCTGATTGAAAGATCAAAACGACAGGGAACTCGGAGAAGAGGACAGTAAAGGCCGAGCACAGCTAACTGAACTGCGACATAGTAACTGCATATTTAGGACTAAGTTCTTTTTTTTTTTATTCAAATTACTCAAAGATAAATGCAAAAGTTCACAACTTGACTGATGTTGATGTTGGCATTTGGGTTAATATTAAAAAAGACTGGAATAAGTATTTTTTGTCACACTACAAGATCTGCATTTATCCAGATCTGGAAAATACTTGCATAAAATTCCAGTTATTTCAGACTGTACAGCAATACCGACAAGGGAAAAAAAAACTTAACCTAGATTCTCTTGAGCGGCATTAATGCTGAACCATTTCAGCTGTTGATCCGACCCAGAAGTCTGTCTCTGAGCCCGGCGCTCGTCTGACGTTAGTGCAACGTCTGCATTTTTAGACCCTTTCGTTTGTAAATCACAAAACCAGTTTCCACAAAATTTCAGTGTTTGCAAAGAGATTAACTCCATTCTAATGCTCCCAAAAGACAAACTTAATTATTTTCCAACTACAAGTCAGGAAAAAAAAAAAAAAGAACAAACATCTACTCGTTTGGCCCAGCGACTAGGCTAACAATGACATTTTTCTCGGAGTTTTATGGATGACATATTGCAATATCACATTTGCTGTCAGGCTCAGGGTTAATCTGTCTGGAAAAAGTAGCATTGCACTAAAAACTGACAGACAAGCAAAACAAAAGAGTTGACTATTAAAACTACACAATGTTTCTTGTAAAGTGCTGTGCAGTATTTGTCAGGATGTCAGTTAGTTTAGTGAGGTAAATAAGCTACTACTAGTATATCTCAAAAATGTTTGTATGATGTAAAAATGTATTATTTATTGCCAGTTATCTCAGAAAGCAAAACTCATATTATAGAATAATCCCACAGAGTAAATATATACACAAAGCATCTGTTTCTTGTAATTTTGACGATTATTGCTTTTGGAAAACGAAAACTCAAAATTCAGCGTCTCGTAAAATTATAATATGGTGAATCTCATGGTGTCACACGCTAAGAAGCCAATTTATCCAAAAGGGTCTAAGTAACCTATAACAGTCTCTTATTTTGGGTCAGTAAGCTGCACAATCATGGAAAAAAATAAAGTTGAAATGATTTACTCTCTATAAAATTATCAGTCCACTTTCTGGGATGACTACCAGTAAATATTTTATGCAATATTCACATTTTTTGACATGCATACACTTGACCCTAAAGTTCCTGCTAACAGGAACTTTAGGGTCAAATAAATTCTGCTGAATTTATTTGAGTGTTTTTATGAGCATAAAAATGAAGGATCTATTGAGTTACCTTGAGAAACTACTTGCCTTGCTGAATGAAAACACTCGATCGCCAAAGCGTTGAAGGAGCCTCAACACATTCACATCACTGACAGGTACAAATAATTCGAAAGCATTATTAGCAACACTGAATTAAGCCACTGCTGCGTCTTTATTGGCATTAAACTTAAGCGACACCCTTCTGTGTTGCTCAGCATTTGACTAACATCACTCCAAACCACTCCAAGTTAGATTCTTCAAGTCAGCTGGAAAATAAATACTTGGAAAAAGTTATGCTTTGGTGTATTATTGTCCGTTTACTTTAACAGATTTAAATTTAAAGCAAACTCCAATTTCCAAGAACGGCTGGCTGTCCAATCCGATTAAAAGATTTTTCAGACGCATCACTCAATGGTGTATTTGCTTGCTGAAGCAATCATCATCATACATTGACGTATATTTTTGAAAGAACTGTGCAATGTCAACCATAATTTTAATATTTTGTCTGGTGTTTTCGAGTTTGGGGTCAAGGCGTAGAAAAAAATACCTCTACAGAATGGGATTTGAACGCAAAACCATGTTGTCCCATTTTTCTTCACAAAGGGGCAAAGAAACACAATCAACAGATTAACAGCTGCATGAATAAAACAAAAATATTGCCATATATTTAAAGCAGGTGGCGTTTTGATGAAATTTGATTAAACTTTCTATTTCTCGCCCATGACACACTTCTTTCATTATCCCTGAAAGGTATTAATAAATGACAATCTGCTGCACGTAATTACCTTTATTGACAAAATGATGTGTAAATCATTAGTCAACTCACTGTCTGCCAGTGAAGTGTCAACACTTTCCAGACTAATTGGAGGCAGTGAATCATTGATCATGTTTGCAACGCTTCCTGAGGCGTTAAGATGCCGGAATTAATAAAACACGTGCAAACAGCTGCACAAATACGACTGCAGGGCAACAACGCTGTATCAAAGCATAAGTGGAAACATGTCATAATTTTTCGTTTACACGTTATTGTTTGGGTTCGGAAAGTGCTTCTTTAACCCCCCTTCTGGCAAGCCGTAAGTACTACAAAGGGAAACAAACAAAAAAAAAAAAGCCTGTAAAAGACATGCAGAAACCTTAAAGAGCGAGTGGGACAAGAAAAGAAAAACAAGGTTGCCACGGAAACAAAAGATGGCCTTCAAGAGGGACAAGTAAATGTAGATGAGAGAACCAGGGAAAAAAAATCCAAACACAATTACTTGATCTTGAGAAAGAAAAGACTTTAAAAAAGGAAAAAAAACATTCCTGAAAAGAATTAAGATAACCTCAAAGCAGCAACACAAACAGAAGAGACAAAACAAAATACACCAAAAGAAAAAAAAAAAAAGGTTTGACACAAATCCTCAGGTGAAAAACAACCTTGGACACTAAAAACAACTACAAATACAACAGAAAATAACAAGAAAGAAAAAGGGAAAAAAAACGGAGAGCAAAAGTGACCACTAGGGAAACATAAAACACCCAGTAGAGCATCAGTACATTTGACAATATAATTGAATGCAATTATTGTGCGGCATGTCGGGTATACAATTGCACTTCACTATTTTTATTATTTTTTTTTTTTGAAGTAGCCTACATGATACTTTGTATTTTTAAAGCAGTATTTGTGAAACCACAAAGGGGACAGATTGCACCTCAGCAAGATACAGAAAATCAAAAGGTGTGAACAATGAAGTAAAACATCTTGTTGTCAATACTTTATTTCCTCTTTACATACTGTTGTTTTCAGATGGCCTTTTTGCATTAATTTTCCCTGCATGTGTGTTTTTCTCTTAAAGGGTCGGCGGGGGTGCTACGTAAATCCGGGGTGTCCAAATTTTTTGTCACATGGGCCAAAATCGTCCAGTCAAAATGACTTGTGGGCCAAAAACAAAATAAGGGAAAAAATGAGTAAAATAGTCAAACTGTTTGTTGGAAAGGAATTTGTATATATCCAAAATGTAAAAAAGGGTTCTACAGGTTTGCCTCAATAAAGAAAGGAGTCTACTTTAGAGCAAGAGCTTCTTAAAGAGACAGATGACAATTTAAAGTTGTAAAACTGGGAAGTCAAATTTCTTTTAAGTCGTGTTTGATATGCACAGCATTTCAATGACTACTGAAGGTAACATTGTTACTTGATTGTGTTATGAAATGGTGTTATGTACCTGGAAAATACATAACAGCGACCCTTTAAGTTTGAACTGCATCAGTTGTTGTAAAACCTCAAGCTTTTAAAAAGTCTAACCGACATATTAGACTTTGGCTAGAAAACCTGTGAATCCAACCATGGATACTTTGAAACAAAAAACTATTAACTGTATGACACTGAAAAGGAGATGACCTCCAATAGACAAAAAAGACAAACAAGAACAAATGCCATTACCAAAATAGCAGACACAAATTTTGAAAATACCACAGATACCGTAAATAAAAGAAAGAGTCAAATATGGGCTAACCCATTTTTTTTTCTTTCTTTTTACCGCCTACTGGAGGACCGATCACCGTCATCAGGTAGCACCTCATTAATCCTTCACAGAGTTTGTGTTTTTACTGCTTTCAGACAGATATGTTTATCAGAAATAGATTAGGGAAAAAAAACATGTCCACTCTAGTTCCTGCTGTTCATATAAATTACCTGCCAGCTCCATAATTAATCCGCCTCTGATTAGACAGCTGGACTCACAACCAGCAGGGGTCAGGGGCCGTGAGGTCCGGAGATTGGAAACACAATCTGTGTTAATATCTAATCACCAGCAGCTCTCACTCACTCTGGTGCATTTGGGCTTTAATGTCGGGAGAAATTACAGAATCTAAATTCAACTCAGCTGCTTTCGTCTCCCAGCTGATTTGCATCAGACCTGGATGGCTGCTCTCCTGACTGGAGGAGGGGCTGCATTGTTACACTTCCAGTCAGGTTTGTTCTGCAGAGCTGCTTTCAACTTTTATTTTATTCTTTTTTTAAACACTTTTGCACCTACAGAAAATGATATACGAGGGCAAGAAGAAAACAATCAGCATCAGGAGGTCAACTTTAAGATTATTTGCAGCATCAAAACGCACCGTTCGAGTTAGCGTCAACGCAAATGGATTTATTCCAAGAGAAAATGCAAACATCAACCGATGACTACTAGAGTTGAGCAGTTTTCATTCGTATTTGTGCACACGGTCAGATACAGTTCTGGATGCAAAAAACTGTATGCACATCATTGCTCGGATACAACATGATTCAATAAATCTGTTTAATTTCCATGACCTTTCACCAGCAGCAAATGTAGACTTCATGTTATTCTACAACTATTAGATTTTTTCCCTTATCAATGGAGTAACTGGATGGAGTATTCCTCCAATTTTAAAAGTGGAGTTTATAATTTAAGTCTTTGACATAATGAAACTCTTAATATATTGCCTGCAATTTTAAAACCTTACCAAGCCTTTGGTAACACCACTGTAGTTCTAGCTAGCGAATGATGGAGACAGCTAGAACTTTTGCAAGCAGTTATCAGTAAATCCACACGTGCAGGAAGGCGGTACACATCAGTAAATACAGAAGCAATAACAGCGGATCCAAAGGGTTAATCATTGCTGAAACAATAAATTGTGCAGTTTGCACAATTACCGCATTGGCGAACAAGCATCTATAGTAGGTCACCTGCATGATATGCAGCCCTGCTGTAGCCCCAGCTCGCAGCAACGCGGCTCCTTAGATGAGACGAGATGAAACCTGAGTGATCCCCGCAGGGAAATTAGGCCCTCGCAGAACCAGCAGAAGTAATGGGATTCATCAGCACAAAACGACAAGTGGAATAAAGGCTCACAAACACAGTATTAAAAAAGCAATAAGAGGAAGAGACAGTGCATTTAAAAACAATTTGCTCGCTGGAAAAATAGGGGAAATGCTTGAGCACAACACGAAGACTTTGCTGCTGGTGGAGGCTTTTCAGGGATACAGACCACCTTTAAAAAAACTATTATATCAGAATAACAATGACCAGGAAATCGGGGGGGAGGAGGCACCAGGCTACCATGGTAACAGAGTCAATTATTTGAATGCCCACGGGTCGCGACAACAACGTTAGGAACTGCTTCAAAGTTTTGGAGGGCACGGCTTCAGTCCTCCATCCAGATTAGACCAGAATTGTTCTTAACACAACTGGGATTACCCAAATTATTTCTACCTGCTAAATGCCAGGATATTATGAAAGTTTTCAGAGAATATCTATTACTATTTTAAAAATTCATAATTTTAAAAACAATAAGAACACTATGCCTAATTATTTGGGGAAGCCAAGACCAGGGCAGACTTCCAAGCTTCTGATGAATAAAATTAGAGGCACAATTATGGATGTTTTTTGAAGCAATACCACAAACAATGCTTCCTTCTGGGAATCCTGAAAAGTAAAAGAGTGGCAGTAAGTTGTGTAAGTTTGTTGGGTGTCATCACAGAAGAACATGACATGGAAAAATTGAAGCCACATCTCAAGACATCTAACAGGAAGATAGAGTGTGGGGACAGAGAATGACCATAATGTGGCGTATGGAAAAAGTCAGTATTTCGAGCATTTAACACAAAGAAAGCCCTACGAAAAGAGCTGAGTAGATCTGTATGAGCAATACAACCAGGAAACTTGATGTTTATTAGATCTGTCAAGAGGAATGAGGCAAAATTGCTTGAGAAAGGAATCCCAAAATGATCTGAGTCACAGTTCAACAGGGAATTCTACCAAAACATTTTTTAAATCTGTTTACAAGTACAACTACTCAATTGTACTCTTGAGTACAATTTTTCAGGTGTTCTACCCACCAATGATCATGTTGCTCTGTTGCTAATCCAGATTTGTTCATGTTGCGTCTCTCCAATAGTTGTTTTGAATTGGGTGCCTCTAAAACACAACCAACTCAGGAGTTGTAAGAGTTGCACTTGGATTGTTTAGGTTGGTTTTTGGTCTCAATGAATTTGTCTCCTTCCTTGCTGTTGACAAGTGATTCTTTCCTCTCTACCAGATCAAAGTTAAAGTCAAGACAGATTGAAGGGAGAGGCTGAAATTTACTGTGGTTGAGTGATAGTCACCAGCACCAATCTTTGACTTGTACAATTGACCAGTCCAATGGCCAAAGGATACCAAGCAAAAAGTGAAAGAATGATTCCTCCAGGCATGGACAGCAGCAGGTAAAAGACGATGTTCAACTCTGAAAGAATGCATGTTGGTGTGTGACACCTAATCACCACCGTCCTGAACTAATAATCGGACTTCCGCTTAACTCTGCAAACCTTTGGCTGTGTCTCTGCATGTGGGACTCATTTATCAGCACATGGTCTGCTTGATAGAGATGGAGTAATGAGATATCAATACCATCAGATGGAAGAAGGAAAGCAGCCACAGCGGCCAGTCTGCTAGCATTACAGTCCTCATTAATAAACATGTTCCAGAGTATAGGCCACACAATGGATTAGCTTTGTTTGCTCTGCAGAGGCCATAATTATACCGCTGTTGATTAAAGTCAAACAATCAATGCTTCCGAGTTGCATGTTTGAGACACATTAAAGGGGTGAAACAATGCCGTGGATGATATACAATACAGGTTGACAATAATTAAGGAACTTCTTTGCTTGGCTTTGTTTACATTCATTCATCTTTGCTTTTAATTGTTTAAGTCAGCCACTGCATTGCCAAATGTAAAATATGGCTGAATGTGTGGCGTATAGTCACAGCCTCTGCCACTATGATTAGATAAACAAGCTCCAGAACTAACCCAGCGATTCAATTCAGTTTATTAATTTCGTTCCAATTCACAACAAACGTTTTTCTAATCTGTATTGCCCTTGTCATTAGGTTGCTATTTATGAACGGGGCTCATTATTTTAAAAAATTCTAAGTCAAACAAAGTTTATTTGTATGACTTTGCAGAAACCAGGCATTTGAAAGTGCTTTACATGATATAAACCTAGCGGTGTGTGAAACAAGCACTTCACTTTGTCAACTGACATCAAAATCACTGAGAATAATCATCAGTGTTCCAGTGATTGATCAGTGATAATCAACCTCGATTTAAAGCAGTGGTCTAAAACTTCAGTCCTCAGGAGTCAAAGTCCTGCAACTTTTAGACGTCTCTCTGCTTCAGCACACCTGACTCCAATATTAGTGAAAACACAGATGGAAATTGACTAAAGAGTAATGGAAACAGTTGGTTCAAAATAAAACCAGTGTTTTGTGTTTTGACATATTATGATAGTAGCATACTTTAGTTCATACTAAATATGCCCACGTGTTGCTTGTACATGTTGCAGACCATCACCCAATTGGAAAAAAAAAATAATAAATCAGGTCTTGTTATAAGAAGTACTTGGGGAAAACACCACATAATTTTCTCTTTCTAGAGTCCTTTCACAACGTGTCAAAGTTGTTTTAGTTCATGCACTAAGAGTTTTCATTCTCTTCCTCAGTTTCCAAAACTGTTGCATCGGATTTTCTGCTCAGCGTAAAACCGTGTCTTTATTTCACTGAATCTGTCTTGGATTCACTGTCAACATGTCAGACATTTTATTTTGCCTTCAGGTAAATATATTTAGAGCTCCTCAGCCACTTTACATTCTACCACAGAAAAGACCCATCTAGCCCCATCAGTAAGAAAGTTCCCTGAAAAGGAAAAAATAAAAAAAAGTTCTTGAAGACTTTGGACAGGAGACTCTCCGGAGACGAAGTGATCAGATAAAGTTAGATGAAAGGTTTAGATCAGCTGCGCGGAGAGCCGTCAGGGGGGTTAGACGGGAATGAAAGGCTCTGAATATTAAAGATCCCCTTTCATAGAAAAGTGCACATTCCTTTATTACTTTACTTTCATTTTACTGACTCAGAAAAATTAAAGTAAACGAGAAAGGGTTATCTGCTCGGATTTCCAACCAAGTCTAAGGCTAAAAAGGATAAAGATTCAGGATGAAACCATTATATTACATGCGGTGCCAGTGTTTTTCCTAATGGTGCGCAAACAGACAGGATCAGTTCACATTTTATTTTGTTTGACAGGATTTTTCTCCTAAATCTCTTCTGAATCAACTTATGTGTTCATATGTTCTGCAGGCTTTATGGCGTCTAGGTAATATTAGATTTCTCATTCCTAGGAAAAGCCTGAAAAACAAATAACACTGCACTTCCATGTGCGTATTGGGGCTACGTTAAAGGTGGAAAGAGCAGGAGGAATGTAAGGGCGGACGTGCATTCTACATCTGTGCTAGTTTGCCACAGATGGAGGATGACCTACCTGATGGCTCCATTGTGACTTCAGAAGCTGGATGTTGAGTGAAATGATGGAAGATTTTGGCCCCACTCCTCAAACAGAAGATCGTCGGTTTCGGTCTTTTAGCTCCTGCTTGAAAACCTTCAGCTCCCTGTAGAGACTGACGAAGCCACTCCATAACCCTCAGTGCAATTCCTTAGACACGCCTTGTTGTCTTAGCAGTATTTCTTGAGTTGTAGTCACACTGGAAGACCCATTTGTCCCCCATGTTCAGGCTGAGGGAGGAAGGTTCTCATCCAGCATGATACATGACTGAAAATGGGCCTCTTAGGGTCCCACACCTATAGCAGAACTATAATGCCTCAACTCCTGTACCTCCCCACTTCAACAGAGTCTATACTACAGCACTTACTCCCAAACATTCTCTAAATCTTTTAGATGTTGTACAGCAAACTCCAAAATGGGTTTATTAATGTGCTCTGTAGCAGGGGGCTCCATTACAGCATTACGTGGTGTTCTGGTGCCTGAGGTCCCGATTGCTTTAGGGTCATTAACAAACTCCTGTTGCGTAGTTGCGAGCTTCATCCTCACACTATGAACCAACATCCTGCTTCACAGAGATGACTGATGAGAGTTGATGGTAATTTTTACATTTCTTTTATTTCCTCAAAAAGCTCACGAACAGCTATCATCATCAGCAAGCTTTTTGTCGATGGTCTTTGAGAGCACTCAAGCTATGTGCGGACCTGATGTCTTGTCCCTGGTGTTACTGTTGCACTTCTTATACATAGAGAGCTGCATAGAGAGCTGGATGCATGACAGGGTCATGCATCCATATGGGGTCAAAGTTTAAGTTAGGTTGTAAGAGACTCGATATTTATTTCACTCACCGACATCCAAATAATTGCTTTACTTTTGGAAAACAACGTTTCTTGATCTTTTGCCCCCTCTCTACTGGCTGGGCAGTCTCCTCCTTGACTAGGAACCTTGACACAGCTGTTTTCTAGCACCACCTTCCAGAAATACTAAGGCTCAGTATCCACTCTTCTCTAAATCTTCTGATTCAGTGACTGAGACAGTCCTAGACTCTAAAATTTGCAAATAGTCTTGTTGGAATTCTGATTGTTGAATTCTCTGGCTTTAGATCCATTTATGTCAATAACCCAAAGCTTCATCTGCTGTTGCAAGAAATGTCTATACAGCTTGAATTTTAAGCTTGCACCTACCTCCATAAAACCACTATAATGTCACCCTGACTCACTCTGAACTAACATCAGAGTCTGCTTTTGAGTTTGACAAAACTTGCTGTTTGTTGCTGTATTTCATCTAAGAAATATATCAAGCAAAAGACAACACAACTGAAAAGTTGCATCTCCAATGACTAATTTTGTCTTGGATAAAAATAAAAAAAAATAAAAGGTGGTCGCCATTAATCTTTATGGCTTAAGAATCAGGGCAATCCTTCAAACATGTGATGCTCACAGTGGTCAGATTACACCAAAACCGAGTCATGTTTGTGTCAGTTGCACACTTTTGCTGGCAAACACTTTGGGAGGCAACACATTATGTTTCCTAATGACCCAGAAACTCACTCTGGAGAAGCAGGTCTAATCTGGTGATGAAGTGACTTTGCAGGCTTGCATTTTGCCTTCTCCTTTGCTCCCCCATCCTTCATCTGAGCCCCAGCAGACCGACAGATCGTGTCATGCCGGCACCTCATCATTAACATTTACCAACTCTGAGAGTAGAATGGATAGCCTTGCTTACGGAGTCGGCTCACCAGGAATGAGCATTAATGAAGCGTTGAAAAAGGGAAACGGGTTGGGCGGGAGTATCCGTGTCGTTTTGCTCTGTGGGATCCGGTCTTCATATTGACAATTAGAGGAAGGGCGCCTTTTCAAGTTTCTGCTTCTTTTTCAGCTTGTTCATCAGTCTAAATGTAAAAGGCAAAGTAACACAGTTGCAATTCCCATTCAAGTAATGAGAATTCAGAGTGAATTATAATTGGGTTAATAATCTTTCACTGCAAAAACAGGACAGCATGCCAAGTATTTTTGGTCTAGTTTATAGTGCAAATATCTTCATATCTTTGAAATAAGACAAAACTAACTTGCAAGTAAATTTTCAGCAGCTTGTTTTAAGTAAATAATACTTTAATGTTGATTAAAAATTTGTTCCATTGGCAGATTATTTCACATATAACGTGAAAAATCCATACATACATACATTTCCTTACACCCTTATCCCATTTGGGTGAGGAGGGGTACTGGTGCCTATCTCCAGCTGTCAACGAGCGAGAGGAGGGGTACACCCTGGACAGGTCTTCAGAACAGTTCAATATTATTGAATTATTTACTTAAAACAAGCTACTTTATCTTGCTGAAAGGTTACTTATATGTTAGGTTTGTCTTATTTCAAGTGTACTAAGATATTTGGTTTAGATACTAGACCAAAAACACTTGGTAACATTTTGTATTTTTGCAATGTTGGCTCTATAGAAAACAATACAAATGCCACAGCAGAAAAAGCAAGCCACTGAAATCCTAATATGATGTCCAGAGGAGATACTCGCCTCCTTTCTAAGTCAGAGTCCTCCCCAGTGTACGAAGGACGTCCTCATTACTGCAATTAACCCACCAATTTGTCTGCCCATCTCCTCCTCCATCCCGCCGTCACTAAAGAACAAGTGGATACTCGAACGTGTCCACTGGAGCCAGGGACTGACCCCAAACTGAAAAGAACGCTCTCCCCTCTCCAGTTCCAGAGAACATTGGCCTGAGGTTTAGAGCAGGGATCTCCAACCCGAGTGCTCCAAAGCTACCGCCCTACAACTTTTAGATTGGCCTCCTGTTTTAGCTCTCGTCCTAGTTTCACGAAGTGATGGCTCAGCAGGTCTCTGCAGAATATTGAAATGCTGAGAAGGTATAGCAACTAACAGCAGGGAGAAAACTCAAACCTGCAGGATGCTGGCCCTTGAGGACCAACTTTGGACAACCCTGTTTTAGATATATTCCTGCTCCAATATAGTTTAATCCGATGACTGAATTACCGCTTTGGCATGCCACAAAGTTTGGCAAATAATTTTGATTTGATTCAGGTGTGTAGGAGAAGGGACGCATCCAAAACCTGCAAGACTGGAGCTCTCAAGGACAAGGGTTGAAGATACCTGGTTTAAAAGAATAAATTCGCTTTTGTGGATTCACACTCTACTACTAAATGCTCACATTCACACTGAAGGTAATGGCCTAAAGATACCAGAAAGCCTGCCAAAAAGAAATAAAAAATCATCCATTAAAAGCTAAGATCCCTGATATTCTCCTGTCATCCCAAATCAGACACCCTCTGTTCCACAACTATGCCTACAAACTTCATCCAGGAACATCATAAATAGCATAACAGTTTAAATGTTTTACATTTAGTGTAATTGCTTCTGGACATTTTAATTAAAATATACACATTTCAGCAAAGTATGGTTTAAGTCCAGTTTAGGGATAAAGATAAGCTTTTAACTGAGTTCACACTTGGCAATTTTCCAGCTTTGGCGAAATATTTTGAAACCTCCTCGTCTTATGTTCAGAGACTGGATGGGACAAAAATGTTTTGAGGATGAGGAAAATACAAAACCACAAACTGGATCGTTACCATTACAAAGTCAGTAAAGCTGTCGGTTGCTGTGGTGTGTGTGTGTGTGTGTGTGTGTGTGTGTGTGTGTGTGTGTGAGTGTGAGTTCACAGTCACTCATCTTTATTTGAGGGTGTCTCCTTCATTACTCGCTCTCATCAGGCAGGTAAGGAGCCACGGCGAGGCTTGGTGTGTGTGCGTGTGTGTATGTGTTGATAAGATTGATGAGGGCTCATCAGGGTCTGGCAATCACTAAACTTTCTTTTCATTTCTCGCCGTCATTGACGCCCGTCATCTATCATGCTGTCGGCCTATTTTTACACATGCAGATTATCAGTCAGGTAAAACAACCTCACATGCCCATGACGAACCCAAGCAAGCAGCAACTTTCTGCAACTGATAGCAAGAAAAAGTCAGCTTCGAGGCTACATTCCTCCACCCCAGCAAATCTCCTCGCAAGCATTTCTAAACTAGCGCCACGAAATCTGTGATTTTCATAGCAAAAAATTTAATCACAAAAACAATTGCAAAATCCTGGAGAGACTGATGCATGTCTAAGGATCTTCAGTATTTAATTTGATGAAGAATGCAGAGACAGTTAATCATTAGTATTTTAACAGTTTTAATTGGTTTCATCGACACATGGTGGCACAACTCACCCTTGAGATCATCAAGATCTTGATGAGCCCCAGATTAAATTTGACAACCTTGGTCTAAACCATCTTATGAATTCATTCATTGGCAATCTCCTTAAAGCTAAACATGGCTTTGGTGAAACTACTGAAGATAAGGTTGTAATGTCAGCCAATATTTTTGATGTCAGAGTGATAAAATTGTCGAGGCCGTGCTCAAAGCACCCCGGAGCAGGGCGGGGCTCGGCAGAGTGCTGTCCAAAGCCGCTCAACGCTTCCTAGTCACTTCATTTCAAGGGTGAAATAAAAGTGAGCCGTTAAAAGTGAACAATGTTATTAAGTCTGAGCCAAAAGTTTATTAGAGATTTATCACCTGCTGAGTTTAGCTTTATTACACATCAGGGAAGTTTTCCACTGAGTTAAATCGCGACAGTCAATAAAACACAAAACAGGTAGTCGCTAACTAAAGTAAAGTATCGAAACGCTGCAACTAAAGCCACGATAAATCAACTTCAGATTGATCCCGAACATTTTGCAACACAGGCAGCAGATCCCGTTGCCAAGGAAGCGGCACGACAGGGGTTTGGCCTGAGAGGGGGGGGTTTGGGTGTGATTAAACAGGAATGTATTACGCTGACCAACCCCACAACCTTAAAGCAGTGGGTCGGCGTTTCAGCCTAACCGGCTAATATTAAGCTCTCAAGGTGATTTGTTAGTTTTCATCTGCTGATAATATGATAAAGTCGAGCAGGAGAGGGAGCAGAGGGCAGCGGCTGAGTCAATTTATTTCACCTGGAACATGCTGGAAAGTCAGAGGCTGTTTCAAACAGAGCGAGGAGGGAGCAAAGGAGGACTGACTCAGAGTCCGGGCTCGTAAATTAGACGCTGGAGGAGACTGAGGAGAGCAAGGAAGACTGGGCAGGTAATGAAGTGAGGAGGTGAAAGGGAGGAGAGAGGAGGGCGATGTTTGCATGGTTGTTTCTTATTAACCTCCAGCGGGCCATAACTCAGGCCCTCCAGGGGGAAACCGGAAACCCCTCATGTCGACGGGAACAACGCTGTTTTACATCAGCTGGCTAGTCGCGGCTACTGATTAGATTCCGACCTCGGGGCGGAGCAGGAGGACGGCGGCCGTTGAACCGGGCAGTTGGTGTGTTTGCTAATTTTCTGGCATGTTCTCTCCTTCAGAGGCCCGGAGAGGAGCCGGTCGCTGCTGGCAGCTGGAGGAAGCGAATGATGTGACGTCTGCTTTGCGCGCTCGAGGGCCTCGGATTGAGCCACTGCAAACGTGACTCACTGGCAGCGGCGCGCAATGGCTGCTGGACGGAGGCCGGCGCCATCAGAGCTGCAGCAGCAGGCTGTGACAAGCAGGCCGTGTTCTCACGGTGCGTCAGTAGCAGGCAAACGATCTCCAACACTTACCTCACCATTAGATTGTTTTGGTTTGAACAGGAAGTCTTTTCGACGCAAGAAATCTCAGTGGTCGTAGTTTTCACCCGCATTCAGATACACTGTCGGATGTCCGGTCTGTGCGGAGAAGTTATGATGGCATCGTAAACAGCAGATTGTTGTATAGTGAAAATCTAATCAGTCTCATTAATTAAACATCATTTCTCATCCGTCTATAAAATCTACCAATAATCCGAGGGATAATTTGCTTTCAGCGGGCCTTAATTGCATTCTTCATAAAGAGGAATGAGAGGCATGCGTTGTAAAAAAAAAAAAAAAAAAAAAATTAATTTGGCGTCAATCACATTATTGGCACTTCATTTGGAATTTGAATGATTATATTGGACCTAATCACACCATCATGTTATTAGTAATCACACTAATTTATCTCAATGACAAATAGAAAGAAAAATAACAGCATAAACAAAGGAAACTCAGAATGAGTGTTCATAGATTTGACTTAATGAAAGGAAAGATAGAAATCTCTCTTTCGCTCTTTCTGAAAGGTAAACTTTTGTTTTTAAAATTGAACACATAAGTGGGACATTTTTTTTTTTTTTTTTTTTTTTACAAATGGCACAGGGTCAGCTGTCAGCTTTTTCAGTGTCAATGGCAGGAAGATGTGAGTGGATGCTATGTGGATGATAAGCCTGGAAACTGAAGAAGCAGAGCTTTTGTCCTACTTTTGTGGCCCAAATGATCCAAGTAGCTACCCTTGTCAATGCCTTCCTGTACATTTAATACAGAAATCTGATTTTCTTTCATTAACTTATTCAGGAAAAAAAAATGTCTTTTTACTTCCTACCAAGTTCCGGGGGATGAATTGTCCTCCAAAACGGTGCATTTTAACAGTTTTCCCAGAAATGTCCCATAGATCTNTCTTTTCAGCAACACACAAAGCCCTCACAAGACCGACAAAGAGAGTGAATGGATTCTTCAGAATGGCTTTTGTGGCCCAAATGATCCAAGTAGCTACCCTTGTCAATGCCTTCCTGTACATTTAATATAGAAATCTGATTTTCTTTCATTAACTTATTCAGAAAAAAAAAAGTCTTTTTACTTTCTACCAAGTTCCGGGGGATGAATTGTCCTCCAAAACGGTGCATTTTAACAGTTTTCCCAGAAATGTCCCATAGATCTCATTGTAATGTCTTGAGCTCAGCGGAATATAATGACGGAGTACGTTCAGAGGATTTACACAGGTCAGGGTTTTCTGCAAACTGCAGCGTTGGAACTGCATTTGACTTTTTAGTCATCAACTTTGCTTCTCAATAACTCTGGCTACAAAATTCTGACAACTGAGCAATGTATTAAAATGTAAAGTATGCTGGGAACATTAGATTATTCATAACATTTTCACATAGGACGACATTAATAACGTGAGGAATATCGTTTTCTGTCAAAAGGGCACAATAAATTTTGTCTTAACATTTTCTACAAAAAAAAAATAAACATCCCTTTCATTTTACGAGGATTTTGTGGCTCAAACTGTGCATCTTTAATCAGAAATAATTAACAAGGATGTGCCTCATCGAGATAAATGTGGTCTTAAATTGGCTTAGAGGCGCTAAGGTCGTAATATAGCTCCTTGAGAGTTGCAGTAATAATAATAATCATAATAATATAAAAATATAATAATATAACAATCATCAGTCATATCTGAGTGTGGTACACAACGTTCCAGGAGTTATTTAGCCTCTCTGGGGACGTTAGATCGACTTTCAAAGTCAAGAATATAATTTTTGCCTTCAAAAACAACAGAGAACAAAACAACTGTGAAAGGACTTCACTGTGACTGTAAGTTTTTAAAAGAATACAAAATAAGAAGCAGAAAACCTGAAAGCAACAAAGAAAACATATTAT
>NW_006800112.1:911826-996588 GCF_000485575.1 Poecilia formosa
TATGTATATATATCTTGGTGGGATTCATCAAACAGCAGAACTGCAGTTTGTCAGGTGTGAGAAAATAATAACCTGCATCACCGGGGATTATGGGTAAAGATATTCATGTCAGAGACGACTGAAGCTGCCGTGCAGACAGATGGCTAAGAAAACCCGACACGCGCCCCCAGATCTGGGTCACGTGACCTTAGCTTTCAAGTTTTGTTCAGTGGGTGCGGACGGACCTGCAGAAGCCGACCTTCTGCGCCTCCCAGCCGATACAGAGCTATGAGGAGTTTTAAAGTTGTTTTTTTTCCCTCAAGGACAGAGACTCTCTTACTCCTACAGAGCAAAGCCACAGACTGACGGAGGTCAAAGGAAGTAGCTCAGCATTACCTGTGAGCCTACAGAGACACAGAGCAGCAGCACAGCTCAGAGCCATTCTGCATTCAGACAGAATCTCAGTTTTATTTTACAATCAGAATTTCTGAGTTATATTCTTTTCTCGCAGAAAATCAGAGTGCTACTAACTTAGCCTGCTTTGAGTCAATCCTACATGAATACATTTCTCTACACATCTTCCCAATTCATGATTACCTTAAACAGAGCTAACTGTGTGTGTCTGTTTGTGCTGAGTCGGGACCTGGAGGCCCAAGAGAAAGACGGGTCAGACTGAGAGAAACACGGAGGGAGAGCAGAATCAAGTCTGGATGAACTTTGTTCAAATTTGTTTCTACTCAGAAACATTTTTTTAAATGATTTAAAGTTTAATTTTTAAGTTCCAGCTAGCTGCTGTAGAGATCTTATCGAGCAAGATAGTTTCAGACAGGTTATGTGTCTAAAACTGAACAAAAATAGTGTTAATACATGACAGATTTAGGGGGGGTTTATGGCAGAAGTGGAAGCAGATGCATGCCATGTAAAAAATAATGATAATTTAAATTCTTATATAAAATGCAAATTCACTGATCAGCTAAATTTATTTTAGCACAGTTGAAGCTGTTATACTGAAGAAAGCTATCATGGATGATGAGTTAGGTCAAAGCTTCCTTTAAGAATGCGACTTACCAAGCTTGACCTAGTGCTGAGGAGCAAAAGTTAACTCAAATTGAATTAAAAAATTTGATTTCTGGTCACGAAATTCTCCAAGGACCTGTGTTCATTTCTCAAAAAGCGAGAGGAGACAAAGAAGTGAACAAACTGTGATCGGTGTCTTTGAAAATGACCACAACCTTTACTAAAGGTATTCATTCATGTTTGGTATATTGGAAACCAGCTCATCTGTACACTGTAAGGGAGTCAACGTTCTACGGCACTATCGTAAAAAGTAGTACGTTTATAGTACTGTTGCTTCTCCAGTTACAGTCATTGTAAAAAAATTTTTTGTCTTCATGCAAAAAAAACAAAACAAAAAAAAAATATTATTTTAGCAGCTTCCATCTGCAATCTTTGACCTCGAATTATTGTCGTCTCCCTTCCCTCCTGCACTTCTCTCAGATCTGAGCCCATCAATTTGTCCCGGCAGTCAATTTCTGCAGGTTAACGGTCGGAGCTGCAGCAAGACAGCCCATCGGCTCTCGGGAGGCTGGAAACTTCTTCAGAGGAGAGTCATGAAGCTGAAATGAGGCCAATCTGTAAAGTGCGGAATGGCAATGGATCCAGAGTTGTATTTTGTCTCAAACACAACAAGCGATGAACATCACGTTCCTTTTTCCAGTCTCCTCCAACCCCACCATCTTTTCAGCAACACACAAAGCCCTCACAAGACCGACAAAGAGAGTGAATGGATTCTTCAGAATGGCTTTTGTGGCCCAAATGATCCAAGTAGCTGTTCAGTGAGGCACTCAGGTGCATTAGAGAAAAGATGCAAAGAGCTAAAAAAAAAATATAAAAAAAAAAAGAGAGAGAGAGGAAAAACCTCACACGACTATCGACAGAGAAAAGCTGCTCGCCTCTATGATGCTGCTTTTGCTGAATCAATCTCGGCTCTATTGATGGAAGGTTGTGTGAAACGAGGCCGAACAGAACAATGTGTGAAAGCAAAAAATAAAAACAAGAAAGTTGGTCGAGGAGTTTGAGTTCTGATGTTGGAAAGCAAAATGAAACGGCAAAAGAAAAAAAAAAAAAAGTATTTTCTGAACTAGCTGAAGCCAAAAGTGAAGCGAAGAAAAAAGAAAAACTTGTTTGGAGTCTAAGAAATACATATATGGAAAGTTTTGATTTTTAGATTTTGTGGTGATGAATTTTTAAGTCTGATAGAAGCAAGACATTTTACAGCTCACTTTAACTAAAGTCTGAGAGGTTCAATACATCCATGAAGACAGTGTATCGATGTTTCATTTGGATATTTATTGTCATGGTGAACTTCTCAGAAGCTCATCCCTTGTTTGTGGCACAATGGCAACAAGTGTAAAAGCATCTGTACTGCACACACCCCATTAACCTCCGTCTAATCAGTTCATGCTGCGTATCGCTTCTACCTTTCAAATCCAAACATAGCTGACAAAAATAGAGACATGTAAATTATCTGGTAATGTGGAAAGTCAGGCCAAAACTACTTTTTTGAAACGTAACCTTCTGCTGCTGTCGGCATGTCACATTTTTACGAAAGCAACATCTCATCACTGGCACAGATTAAGAAAACTTCAGTCTCGCAGGCCACAAAAACCAAACACTACGCCTCTCGGTTATTTTATTGGTCATTAAAAGAGCAATCGGTATCCAATAAGAACAAACAAGGACTAAACTTGCCTCTTCCCCACCTCACCTGGTCAGCTAGTTTGAAGTGTGAAGGAATAAGGAACACATTTTTTTCTGGCTAATGTCGTAAACGTCGAGAGGGAAACGTCTCTGATGGCTTTTTAATGGTCCTCTGTCAATTAGAGGAAGCCGGAGAGGAACTATTGGGCCCCTGTGGAGGGAAGGAGGACCGGAGCGGTGGAGGGATATGAAGAGGTGACCAGGAAAAAGATGAAGGGATTAGGAGGGAACAGTTTCACTTTGGGTTTTGCTGCTAACAAGTTTCGTGTGAACTCCACATGATGATTCCTCTCGGGCATCAAAGAAAAAGGTCAGGCATTCTCATTAGCAGAGACGAGGGGTGGGAAATGTGAAAGCAGGTTTGGAATATAGCTTCATAGAGTCATTCCTAAAAGAACCTCCTCTGCTTTTAGTGCTGTGCCTTGTTATCAGTGACTGGCATTGCAATGGAGAACACAGATTGTGCAGTTTGCACAATTCCTTTGACCTGCATTTTCCAAGGAATGCCCCTGGGTTATAAATATCGGCGTGATCAGTCCTTTTCTCCTGCACCTCTTCTGAAGCTGTAGGTAAGTTGATAAAATAATAAGATGCTTCTTCCACTGCAAGGTGGAAACTGATGGTTATGGGGCAGAAATCTGCCACATCCATCAGGACTTTGACCAGCTGAAGGAAACATCCTGGAGCAGAAACCGTATCGATTGGCTGTCAACAACATTCAGGTGTGTTGTAGTGGTAGTGCAGCATAGCTTGCTCTCGATCCCATTGTGAAAGGGGCCTGACTCGGGATCAACTGTGAAGATCCAGTAATTTTATAGCTAGCTAAATTTTCAACTAGGCTCAGCATGCATAAAATGACAGACAGCTGTTAGTTAAGCCACAAAAAAATGATCTCTAAAATCTAGAGAGACGTTTCGGCCACTGCACAGACAGTATCAAATAAAAGTATTCCAACCTTGTCAGCTTTCTTTTTTTTTTTTTTGTTCTGCATTACAGCTCCAAACTTTCCTGTATTTTTACGGATTGTATGTGAAAGTAAAACTGCAAGTCTTTTGGGATATTATCTTTGCAAGCTAGTTCAGTCGGATTGATTGGACTCAAGTCTTGCCGCATACTGTGAGTTGGCTGGACTTTGACGGGACAAAATTATATTTTAATTTGAACTATTCCATCTTATCACTGGCTGTATGTTTTAGGATTGTTGGCCTGCTCGAGGATGAACCACCAGCTTGTTTCCCAAAGAGGACGGAACACGTTTTGTGTTAGATGTAAACCAAGAATTTCAATTTTTGACTACAACTGATCCTGATGTGTCAGAGTCTTAGTAAAACACTGCATCGTATATTTGGATGCATAAGGACATTAGAAGAGAAAACCGTTAAAAGCTAATCATAGTTGGATGGAAACAAAAAATACTTCCTGTTAAACGTTTGCATTGTCAGTCATGTAATAGCGCTTCATGATGATGCCATTTTATAAACCAATGTTTGTGCTAGGTGAGGATGAGTATGAGGGCGACACCAACAAAGGGTGGCTGGCGAGCTTACCTAGAGGTTAGCCGCAAAATAAATTCTGCTTCGGACCTCAGTAGAATTTTGGACCAACTCTGACAAAACCTGGAAAAGCGTCAGTAAAATCCCAACATAAAGAATACTGCCTTCATAGCAAAAGTGTTACTTTTACTATGAATGTGTAATAGATGTGATATTATTGCTGGATGTCATTTTGTTTTCATTGCTCTCGCAGAACTTCTTGGTGGATGAACTATGCGCCGACGCTGAGGACAATGAGCCATCCATAAAGCCAATTATCCCTCATTCTTTGTGTGTAAGCTTGTCAGATATAATTACCCACATAGCGAACTGTTGGCTGGATCACTAAGAACAAAGTTACATGATTCTAAAATTACACTGCTAATTTTCAGGCTGTTTTAATAAGCGCCTGTACTGACAGGCCCATTACTCTGCTCAGAGTTTCTGTTCCTAGCTGCTGGGTTTTTTTTTTATAATCTAAAATCCTCACAGACTTTGGATAGTTACAGTTTCTGTTCGATTTTTTTTCTGTGTAATTTAAAAGAAGACTAAAACTTGATATGTGTGTGTGTGTGTGTGTGTGTGTGTGTCGTTTAGAATTAAAAACTGCATCTGATAAATCTGGATTTTTTTTCTCTGCTGGGTTTTTTTTTTTTTTTTTAATAATCTAAAATCCTCACAGACTTTGGATAGTTACAGTTTCTATTCAATTTTTTTTATGTGTAATTGAAAAGAAGACTAAAACTTGATGTGTGTGTGTGTGTGTGTGTGGGAGGAGGGCGTGGAGAATTAAAAACTGCATCTGATAAATCTGGATTTTTTTTCCCAGCGCAAAAGTTGTATTGCAACCCAGAATTAAAAATGGCTGAAGATAAACTAGAAAGGTTGAGCTGTTCCGACATTTCAGTGGTGATTAGCAACTGGATTGTATTTGTAGTCACACTGTTAACAGGATGAGAAACAAGACAGCAGCATCAGCTCACCCACATTTAATTGCGGGAAAATCAGCACTTGATATGATGTGCTGAAAAACTAATTTCAAACATTTCCTGAAGGTGAAGTGAGCAAAATGTTACACCGGTAAACACTGGTGTTTAGTGCAATCTGTCCAGTATTCTGCCCAGAATTGCAATTAAGACCTGTTTGGGGCTTTTATGTGATTATTTTATCCTTATGTGAACAATAGTATTTATGTCCTTTTCATTTGTTTTATATTAACTGATGTTTAATTTAAATTTGTGAAAACTCAAACCAATCATAATAGCTACATTAGAAGCTTCTAAGTAATACCAGATGAAGAGCTTTTTAGCAGCTGAAAAAGTTGGCACTTTTATGACAGTCGCGCAATATCACAGTAACAAGGACCAAATTGGACTAAATGTAGTTTTATCCAATTTGTCTAAACAAATAGACAACCTGGGCTGAGCTGAATTTGGACTCTAATAGGTTCTACAAGTACATCTAAAAAAAACAAAAATCTGAATATTATCTCAAAATCTGAAATTTTTTCCTCACTTATAAAAGTGAAATTAGAGTTCTGTAAATTCAATACACAGAGTACAGATCTAAAGTCTTTTTTTATTGTTATTTCTTTGACCTTTATTCATACAACTTGTCTCAATGATATCCAAGATCGTATTCACCTGTTCATTTCCTATAATTTCTAATTCTTTGAGAAGTAACTGTGGATGGGTTTCTACTGCAAAGTATCTTGAATTGACATTTGTTAGAACCACAGGAAAAAAAAAACTGAACAGGATAAAAAAAATATTTCATGTGAATGTTTTGAATTTGTTATTGCAATGTAATCTAAACTTTGCTTGATTCAGTTCAACAGCTTGTTTATTAGTTTATCCACTAATCCTTTGTCTCAGATAATTTTAAATTATTTCACTATTGTAACTGAGCTCTTACTTAAAAAAATATTTTAGTTCACTCTCCATCTCAGCGTTTTTGTGTCTGTGCAATTCAAATGTTGACATGATTCGGTTAAAGTCAAAAGATTTCATAGGACTCAAAAAACTTTTCTGAGTAATTTCTTCTGGTTAGCGGTTTTCCCTTCAAAATTAAAAACGGATATGAAAAGGGAGATTTTCCAAAAAGGCATGACACAACATGAGGGCAATGGAATGAAAAGAAAATTAGAGGTAAACAGGAAACAAAGACATTAAACAACAACAGAGGCCAGGGGAAGAAATGTCCAGAAACTATCAAAAGAGGAGGTGGATAAAGAGGCAGGAGAGGATACCATTTTACTTCACCAGGAATGCTATTAAGGTTGCTCGAAGTGATGCTCGGTGTTACCGTGGCAACCGAGGATGGAGGTGTGAAGAAAGCCCACAATGTGATTTTTCTGCCTGGACGTTAACGCATGAAAACCGAAAGGAGGAGTAAAAAGAAGAACGCGGCATCCCCTCAGGAAGACGAGCAACAGCGGCGCAACAAAACGACCGTCAAAACCATGAAAGCAATGTCTAAACCCAATATGTGAATAAAGTAATTCTTGAATGCTGTATTAAGAAATTAGAAACATTTATTAGTCCTTTGTGAGCTCATTAGAAAGACTGAATAGTTCCTAATTAGTCAAACTTGCTCTCACAGCCATCTGTCTATAATCTTTTTTACGCAGCATAGAACAACAACATCAATGGAGGAACGATTCATTTTGCTGAAATGATTCATCTGCACCAAAGTAATTCCCGAAAAGGAAAAAAAAAAAAAAAAACATCTGATGGAAATAACTCCAGATCAGTGGCTGTTAATGCAGCATATTTATGGTCTTATACAAGAGATTATGAGCCTCGCCTGTGATCAGCATCTACATGTATATGAGCATGAAGGAGGCCTCACACACAGATTACTCACACTTGAGTTAGGCGAGTTAGAAAATTACCATGGAGGCAATTTCCAGCAGAGCATAACACATGACAGAGCTGCTTTCCATCAGAGAGAGCCTCTTAAGGCCTGAAATCAAAAGTGAAGATGAAGAGGAGCGCTCAGAGGAAGATGGACAGAGAAAATGAAAAAAAATAAAATAAAAAAATAAGACATTCAACCAGAGGAATATGAAAAGACAGATGTACAAAAAAAAAAGCTCTGCGTTGAGACCTGGTTTTCATCAGGCCTCCTGCTGCTCCATCCACAGATGAAACAACCCAACAGATGCAAGCCCGACTGAAAACACAATGAAGGAGTAACAGATTATATCAAAAAAAAGTGTAAAAAAAATCTCTCTCTGATGGCAGAACAAAAAGAAAATGACCACAGCTGGTCTGTTTGAACTGTTCCGTTTCCAGGGTACAATAAATATGCAACATAGTGCAATTAATTTTTTAAAACAGAAGTGGCTTAATCCGCAGAAGTTATTCCACTAAATCACTTAGTCTATTTAACCTGACAAAGCCAAAGCATGATAACCTCTAGTTAGTGGTTGTGATTGTTTTGAGTTCCCAACTCCTAACGTCGAGCTGAAAAACTCTTACGAAACCATTTCTAAACAGCTGCTTGGGTCAAAGAAACCCAGATTGTCAGTACACGTTTTTCAGAGTTGTCAACACTGAACCAAACTGTCTCCTACAAGGGATTTGGAAATCGATATGAATGTTCAGGAGTAACCCAGGTAACCTGGCATGGACCGTAAACTCACCATAACGGAGTCTGCCACAAATGCGTGTTGGAATGAATGACCACAGATGACGGCGGATAAATGATTCTCCTAGAAACTTAAGTTGCTTCTCCACCATTACCACATCTAACAGCACATACATGAGTTTGATTGACAGCGCCAGGACCCTCCCCCTGATTGGTTATTTTTGTTCGGGAGCAGCACCTTTTCACAGATTATCTGTCTCGTATTAAACCGTCACAACATGGTGACAGTTTGAACAATTATGTAAAAAACATATTTTAGTAAACGTTATATACTGTAGCTTTAAACTTCATGAAGACACCAGTGTCCTCATGGACACACTGACTTATAAATAGGTATTTTGAACGTGACAGCTAAGGGGTTTGTAACATAATGCTGGTAGGTGAAGGTGCAAAATAACAATGAAACTACTGCCTTTTTATATAGTATTTTGCAAACAGAGGAATGGCTATGCAACTTATATACAATCCTTCATTTGAGGTAAACAAGTAATCGAATAGAATTCATGGCATCTGAGGACAGAACTGACTCACTGCAACCGTTTATAGGCAGGAGAGGGCAAATAAGCAACATCAGATTTTTATCTAGACTTTTCTTCAGCTTCCAGGCAGGATTTTATCTAATTGTTAAGTGGGCGTATGTAACACGTATTGCAAACAAAGCCTTCGACTGTTTTAAACCACCAAATCTTCGCTGGCAGGCATCTTTCAGATTAAAATTTCCCATCTCATTCCTTGTTAATGAGCAACAGGTAAACTGTCATGTCTTTAGCTTAATCTAGAGGGAAGCTGACTCTAAAGTCACATGTAAGCATCGGTGCAGATAATAGTATCAGATAATTGAATCGTTCGCTTTCATCTCATCTGGCTTGTGGACCCTGCAGGCTCCCCCCAGCAGGTTTGCTGCGGGTTTCAATTTCCAACCCAGAAAGTCTCCTGATGGTATCGGGCTAGCAGCAGGATGGAGGAAAACCAAGTATTTCTATGTTACTTGGAGGAACGTGAAGAAGAATCTGGGGAGAGGGAGGTCTGAGTAGTATGACAGCCGGGAAAGTAGATTTAAAGCACAACTCTCATCCCGCTAAGCCCCCACAGCTGCCCAAATAGTTCCAATGATTCATCAGAAAGAGGGTCTGAGTTTCAAAGTTGCCGGGGGTTTCGGAAACATGTCTCACAAACTCACTCTGACAGCACAAAACTAATCTTTGATGGGTTCTTGGGAAGTTTCAGCACCTGACAGTATGGAGGTTATCGCCTCTAAGTTCCAGAAAGTTTCCGAGATGAATGGCGAGATGTCCAGAACCCCCAACCCTCCCGGCATACCTCAGCAGTTTAAACAGAAAGATCTGCAAGTTTAATTGGCTTCTTAGAGAATTACCACGACAGGGTTCACGTCAGACGCATTTCGCTCCGTCGGCACACAATAAAACGCCAGATGAGAGGAAGAGGCTTCTGTGCCGAGTGGAGGACACAGCGAGTGTCCAAATGGGAAGCAGTTCAACAAAAATTACAGCACAGAGAGGCGCATCGATCCAGCGGGCGTCGGACCTGACAGAGAAAGAAAGAAGTCCCTGGAACAGTCGATTTCTTGGTCCGGTAACTATCATTCCCAAATGGTTGCAGCCCTGTAATAATCACAAATAACAGTTTGGAGGGGAATCTATTGAATGAGGTGCTTTGGGGAAAATGAAATTACCTGAGCTCCAGCAGGGAAGAAGAATGCTGAACGAGACTGGCCCTCTTTGTGTGGCTTTGTTCAGGCAGGACGCCGAGCGGAAACGATTTCTGCGAAGCACTAAACTTTCCTGACTTTGTTCGGAGTCAATGGTCTGGCCTGTGCTGCTTGTTTATCAGCAATGCAGATGTTAAAGAGACATTCAAAAGCACATATCAGAGTCTCTTACTGACCTTTACAGGACATAAAAGGGGTAAAAACACGGGGAGGCCATTATATTCGCCTGTTGTTGTGCAAGTATGCCAGCTAAGAGCCTTTTTCCTCAATCTCAAGTGTTAGCCATTAGATTATTCATTGAGAAAATGTGTTTTTTCTAATACATTTAAATCCTTGTTCTATTTGTATTGTTTTACCTGGCAGAGGAGTGGCATGTTAGGATGAGCCAATAAGGTTATTCATTATTCACTGATGGCTTTAGTACATTATTCTGTTGTAACTTTGTGTCCTTTTTAACCATTTTCCCCAAGGGGTAAAGTAAGATTTTTACGATATAGCTTTGAATACTAACCAAGCAAATGTTCCACTCAAATATAACCAAAAAATTGGGTAGATAAATTGGTTGATGATCCATTTCTCTGTGTATAAAGTTATTTTAAATGATCTCTATACAAAATTAGGTTTAGTTTAGCTTTCCCCACACTAAAGGGGAAAAAAAGGCATCGGTGGAAGAAATGCAGGTTCTTATTCCAGTGTCTGAACAAGCGAGAAGTCCAAAAGTTTAATTGACACCAGGCTTGGATAGGAAATGGCCCACGGAGTCATGTTTGAATTTCTTCCAGAGGGTCTGCGCCACTCCCTCCATCCGTCTCGCAGCTTCTCACCTTTGTGTGGCACAAGGAGCCAATGATTTCCTTTTTAGATTCAGGATATAATGCAAGTGTTTTACGGCAGTGGCTTAAGTAGAAATGGGCTTTTGACAGGAGCTGTTTGATGTTCACATCTCACCGCGCGACCATGACATCGACTATTTTTCCTGGTCCATGTCAGCAGCTTATTCTTTTGCCTCCCTTTTCACTTTAATCCTCATTTCAGGTTTTGCCAAATTCTTTTCATCTTCCTTGAGACATTTCGCCATTTATTTCTGGTTCGTTTTTTTTTTAAGCCAGCATGCGTCTCTTATGTTGTGTTTCATCACCTCTCACCCCTTTCTTCTGCTCTCATTTAATCAAAAGATTTATGATGTTCAAAGAGCTGCAGATAACCAACAGATTAAACCAAATCAGTAGAATAAATGGTAATATTACAGAGATGAAGAAGGAAATGTATAGCTTTTTAGCACTACTTCTTTCTTTTACATTTGATTGTATTGTTTGGTGCCTACTCTAGAATACACTCTTGGACAAAAACAACTGAGAAAATGAACAGAACAGTATTTGTGCATCGGTTTACCAAAATTAAAGGATAAAATAAAACGAGGGTTGGATCTTTGTATGAACTCACTCATCAAAATTTCAACAGTGCCCAACACTCCTTTAATGCACCACAATATAAGAAGCTACAAAACACAAAGTATTTTAAAATTAACATGTACCTACACTTCTACTAAGATGTAGGAGGCAAAAACAACAACAACAACAACAACAACAACAAAAAACGTGAATCAGTTAAATCAATCTTTTTCAAGGCTTCAGCTCCTCTGGAGGTGAGGTTACAGGCGTTAAATGGATTTATTCTGAACTCAAGAAGGTACGATACAACTTTCAGTTCTTGTTTGTTGAAAAGACACACAGAAACCTCCGTAAACAAGGACAGGAGCATCAGATTCGACATGTGACGTCTTTCTCAGGAGGATGTTTAGGAAGGAATACATTTCCTTCAGACAAGCTGAGACGATACAATGGAAAAATTCTCCTAAAACACAGCAGGTATCAGTCCAAATTATCTCTGTTTACCACTTTATTTGAACCACTTGTGTTTTAAAGGCAGGATTAGCTACAAATCAGATTATTTTTACTTGAGTAAAAGTGTTGTAGTACACAACTTCACCAATATCAGAAATGAGCAACAAGCACAAAAGAAAAAGACTGTTCTTGGTAAAATGGCAAAGTTACAAATGTTTTAGTGGCACTCTAATTTACAAAGGGTTAGACACTAAAATATTGAATCAGGATCCAGATAGGATTTTATCCAGATTTTGAGATTACAGTCTCTGCATAACACTAAAACTTTTTTTTGTTGAATTGTTACTAAACCGAGGGGAATTATGAACTATTCTTAACTTTAAACCAAAATCCAGATGCTATCAATTCTACTTTTACTGCAACTCAGAAATGAGAAACTCAATTGCTCAGAAATATTCAGTGGCCATTTCACTGTATGCTTATGCTTATGATCCTTCCATAAGAGCTTGCATTGTTTTTATCTTTGGCTGCCTGTAACATTTTTCATCTACCACCAGGTGGTGCTGCTACCTGGTCATTTGCCAAACAGAAGAAGATACTTGTACTATCTGGTAAAGACCATCAACCCAGATGCTAGCAATTTATCATAAAGAGAAGTAAAGAATGTCAAAATATTCATGAAGCATTTGCGAGGATTTTGTTGGAACTTCTTTGTAAATAAATTAAACTAGTGTCCAGTTTGGCCAAGACCAGAAAATACCATGGTTTGAATTGATCCACTGGACTGGTGGGAAATTAAGACCAGGTTCCAGAACTGGCACTATCAATAAATACAAAAACTTGTAGAACCAAACCTGTGTTCCCACAGGGTTGTTTCCATCTGCTAGACTTAAGGTAAATGTTTTGGGTCACTAAATCTGGTTAAATAAAGTTGTAAATGTAAATGTGTGGAAGGCTTTCTCACATTATTTTCCTCATAAGCCAAAATCTCATGAATGCGTTCATGTTGTATTAGTGAGTGTGTTTGCCTACAGGGTGAAATACACAGCCTCAGGCAGAAATGTAAAAATCTCATGGAAAAAAAAGCTTATGTTTGTCCTTTCTTTTCACATCAAGTTATTATCAGCCATTAGATTATTCACTTGAGAACTAAAGGAAAAATATATTTATCAGCTGAAAGTTTCTGCTATGTAAAAGAATTTATAGATATATATATATATATGTATAAAATCTAAGTTGTATTTAATGACTTTTCGTTTAGACACTTCATATTTGAGTTTTTAAATTACTTATGCTGACCCTGGAGAAACACTTTTTCATTTTCCTGCACTATGACTGTATGCACAGGAGAATTGACAATAAATCTTGATTTGATTTGGTTCATCTGGGGCAAAAATGTAATGTAAATAATGCTGCAATATGCATTTCTAAAAGAAAAACCTGCACAAGTCTAAACCTGTAGCGAAGTCTGCGGTTGACAGAGAGCTTGCACACTTCAAAGACCAACTAAAGCTGATGGAGAACATGCCAAAACAGAATGATTCTGAAATTAATTTAACAAAGTAAACAGAGAGTGTGAAGAAAGCTGCTGGGTGTTTCCTGTAAAAAACTGTTCTAACATTTAAACCAAGTCCAAACAAATGGATTATGTCCTGGTAGCTCAACAAACAAAAACATAACACAATCTTCATGACGGAAATCTCAAAGCAATCGGAGTGAAAATAAAGAATAAAGAGAATCAGCCATATACTGAGGATGATTGGATTAAAGGAGGATTAAATCGTGGAGATGATCCTGGAACATTTGTTTGGCGTCATCCCAAAGCAAATAATATAAGGATGAGCGGGTGAAGAAAAGCAGCTAAAATCACTAAAGATGTGGGGTTGGAGATCAGTTAAGTGGACGGGTATTTCGTCTCCTACAGCCAGACTAGATCGCTGAGGTCAGGCCAAGAGAACCACGGGAGAACCTCTTTTACTAGACTTTTGCTAACTTAATATAAAAACTGTTTTTATGTTGGATTTAAAGCATGATATAAAATCAACTAGATACTGTAACTTTGTTGCCAGGATACCTTTATTTATTTATTTTTTTTAGTTGTACAGCACTTTGGTCAACTATTATTTTTAAACGTGCCTTATAATTACATTTCAAAAGGCAGTGTGGAACTAAAAAGGTTGACGAATTAATTGCTCCATTTTTATGTTTTTTATTTTATTTTTTATTTTTATAAAAATAAATGACTGTTGGGGTTTGGAGGAAAATGATGCCATAGTAAAGATTAGACATTTTATCAAAGAAGTCGCGTTTTAGAACAGTCAGTGTTTCGGGATTCTTCGGTTTGCCTCAGCCTCAGCATTATGACGCTGTTTTTACTGAAAGAAACTAAAAAGTTCCATTATGTTGAAGACAAAAAAAAAATCACATTATGTAAAGCTCAAATATTACATTGGTGGTGGGAAGTGAAAAAAAAAAAATACATTTTCTAAAGGCTAAAACCTCAAGAATAGACATAAGAGCCATATTGAATCCGAGGTCAGGTATGTCTAATAGAAATATTTAAATAACATTCGGTATTCAACACTTTCCTGCTCCATATTTAAAACGCTGTCATCACTCACATTTCCATGTGCTGCCTAGCCTTTGTTTATTCTCCCCACAGTGTCGGCGTCATGTTCCCTGAGATAAAACTATCTGATGAAAGCCGCTCAGCCCGACGTGTCAGCTCAGACAATGAGGGGGAGCGTAATAGAGGGAGCGCGTGGAAGGCAGGGAAAAAGAAAATGCGATACGTCTCAAGTCTCCGAGTCTTTATCACTGACAAACGGGGGGCCAATTTCACAGGAAATGGAGGAGGGAGGAACCGGTACTTAACACAGAATAAATTACCTTCCAAGAAACAGAAATGAGTAGAATTGATTTAGTTGACACCATGAACAGAGCGCAATGATATAGATCGAAGGCCAGGAAGGACGACATGGGGGAGGAAAAGAAAAAAAAAAACGAATTAATAAAATGTGCTTTGACTGGTGAAATGCGTTTATTGTTCCTGCTGGTTCCACATATTTCCGGTGTGTTGGATCCATTCTGGTGTAGAAACAAGTTCAGGTCAGATGACTTCAATTCGTTCTTAACAGAATTACTGATTTAATGTATTCACTTCCTTCCATTCACATGAATTTCAGTAAAAAAAACAACACCACTTCTGATACTGAATATTTTGTGTTACATGAGTTCTTGGCTCAGACTGATTACTGCTTTTTCTTAAAGGTTTTATTGGCTCTTGTGGCCTTTATTTGATAGTGAATTGACAGGAAAGTGGGGACTAAGGCCTCCATATGTGGGTTGTGCTTAACCCTTGCACCACCACAGCACCCCTACTGTTTTCTAAATGAGATGGAAACTACGGGTCAAAAAGGAATTCCCCAAATTAGATAAGTAACTCTCGAACAAGAAAAAAAAACTGTGTTGTGTTAATCTGCTCACAGTTGCTGTACAGAACCAACGCAATGTTGCTTTTACATGTTCCCGCCTCATGAATCACTTCTGCTAATTATATACGTAATTAGTAATTCAGAAGACACATGAGAGAAAGTCGTTAATCAGGCGGAGAAATCACTCTGGGGGAGAGGAGTTTGAATTTCCTGCCGCTGCTGTGCGGATCTGGAAACGTTTGTTCTGGCCAACGTGGAACTGCGAGCAATCACAGACAAAAACATTTTTAAAAAGATTTAGGATCAACACTATAAGCTTCATAACCCAGTTGAAGCCTCAGTTATTATATAAATATATAACCAAGACCTAAGAGGAATGTTTTAGATTCATCTTTCAGTCCCTTTGATTTCGCTAAAAACAGCTCAAGGCTCCAATATTCTGCTGAGTTTAACGTGGTTCTCCATTTGTGCACTCTCTTTTGCGATATTCTTTATGAGAAAACGCAACAGGTTTTCTTTTTATTTTTGGCGCGTGAGCCTTAGACACAGAAATCAAGTGATATGCCGTGTTTTTGAGTTACATTGATTGATGTGGATTCGACCCTAAAGCCTGGAACAAAATTAGAGAATTAAAAAAACAAAAAACCCACTAAAGTTGAAGCCAGGGTTAAAAAGTTGCAGATATGCAAAATGAAGTGAGATTATAAAAATACGTAGAAGCTTCAGGTTGTGAGCAAAATGGTCTTCAGTATTTTTTTAAATGGTTGTTGGATTTTTTTTTTTTTCTGACAAAGGTGTTTAACTCACCGCTTAAAAAAACCAAACCAAAACAAAAAAAAATTAAAATTGGTGGGGAAGAATCATACGGAAGACATCCAGAGGTAAAACTGAACATTTTACTGACCGTTTCTCATTTCTGGCCGAGTGCGAAATACAAATTTTACTGTTAATCAGCTCCTGCAGTTGTGTCTGGATATGTTAAAAGGACCAAAATTAAAAAAACATGAAACTTCTGCTGGATGAGCCTCTTGGACAGAATGTTGTTCTTCCATCCTTGCATATGAATCAGAGTTAAATTTTTTTTCTCCCATGAAGGAAAATCTCCAACTCTTATCCCTCTGAGACCTTGAAGAAGAAAAAAGGGAAACGTATAATTGTTCAGACACAGAGAGAGCCTGTAACCACGAGAGCACCTTCCACTTCTCCACAGAACAAAGCACTGAGGGTTCTGTTGGAAGTGAACCAAAGCTTTACGGTCGTTTTGGGGCCTCTTCAGTCACAATGCCTCTCTACCAAACAGCACTGGTGGTTAAAAAAAAAAAAAACCCTCGGGCTTGCACAGAGATAACTCTCCGTATTTGATGTTGTAATGTTCCAGGCTGGTTTTTGTCAAGTCCCCCCGACTATTGGTGGTCGGTGCCAAGGGGCCAACTGGAATTTCTTTGATGAAAATGATTGGCTTTAAAACGTGTTTCCAATAGAAACAGAAGTGGAGGATCACAGCGAACAAGGTGTTTTCATGTCTGCTGCTCGGGAATGCCTCAGAGCGCACACACCGCAGGGGGTAACGTGTGGTCATGGGTTTTTTTTTTGTTTGTTTGTTTAGTTGTTTTTTTTTTGTGGAAATTAATGTAGCTCTTTTTGGTAGGAACAAAAAAGCTAGTTTTATTTGAACATAATCTATAAAAACATAACCAATTTTCCTTTGATTGTTTTAAATCTGTAATTGGAAGGATATAAAATCTTCCAAGAAAACGTGGAAGAAAAGCAAGAGCTGCTGCCGGTGAAGATGGGGTGGTTGTGAGGCAGCGCGATCAGACCATATTCAGGCCGCAGCAGGATAACTGTTCATATTTTAATTGTTTGGTTGCAGTCATATGTGCCACAGTCAGTGGTTTCGGTAACTGTGTTCATGTGCTTATTAATGTGTGATGGCAAAATATGGACTTCCTGTTCAACTTGTTCAGATTGAAAATCAAAATGAATGCAAATGAAGTATTATTGAATATGTTCTCACTACCATAAAAAAAAATTGACGCGTAAAACTAGATCATGACGGGACGTTTTTGACTCGGTTAGTCAAAATGACTAGTACAATCTCAGGTTTGAAGATTGTAAAATTGTAACTTTACAGTTTTTTTTTTGGTGGGTTCAGTTTTTACTACAATAATTACACCAAGGAAACATTGATTTATTCAGACACAGTCCGTATAATCATCAGTCATTAATTAGAACCAGTCTGGTAACAAGCAGTAGACAGGATGGTCTCAAAAGCAAGACATCATGCCCTAATCAGAAAAAACAAAAACTCAACAAATGGGGAAACAAGATCAATATCCTTCAGCTTGTGAAAGGGTTAAAAAATTCAGGTAAGACTAAAATGAACAGCAAAATTACCCACAAATGGTAGAAAACATAGCACAGCCGTAAAATGTGCCATTGTGTTACTAAGTGGCTGTAATATTTTGGTAAAAAACAATCCAATTTCAATGATTTTGCACATTTTTGTCCTGTACGAGCAACTAGCTTTGCACATTTACAGGGTCTTTGTTGGATGAAGTAGAACTGAACCACGAAGATACCAACAAGGAACTTGGAGTGTGATAAAGTTCTGCCAGAAATAGCAATAAAATTCCCAGCTCTAATCTGAAGTAGCTGGTTTCAGATCATTAAAAAGGAGTTTCCTCCTACACGACGGGGGAGATGTACACGAGTTAAAACTCACTGGAGAGCATTTCACACCTCAGAGGTGAAAACATCCTGATTATTTTTCTTTTGATATTTCTCCCACTGGTAGCATTGGGTAGAATGGTGTTATAAAGATGAAAACAGCTAAAAAAAAATATTGAACAGCATAAATCCTTTTGTTAAAGACTGGCTCACTAAGGCTGATATTCTCTAATGAACCATCAGCTTTTATCTTTAAACGAGTCAGAGTGAGCTAAATGCCAGCCTGCAAACGTCCTTAATTCCCCAGTATTCTCTTTTCATTTTTTTTTTATTTTTTTTTTGGACACCTGGAGGTGGTTAGCTGTAAATTCATTCTCTCGGGAGGCTTTTTTCAATACGAATTCTGAATTTTAGTTTCGCAGCTTGGGTCAAACTTTTGATGGAAGTACGTGTGCATGATATGGAGACCCATGATAAACTGTTTCTGTCTAAAGTAGAGCAGAACTGCCACTATCCCCAGACTACTCTACAAAGCAAATAGCACATTATGATATTCTGTATCAAAGAATAGCTAGAAAAAATATCACATCAGTCAAGAGATATTCTGAACATTATCACTGATTACACTGGGGTCAACAGCCAAAAGAAAAAAATTATCTGGGGTTTTTCAACTGTTTTAGGGTAATTTTGATGAGCTGAATCTAAAAATCACATTGGTTTTGTTCAATCAAGTCAACTTTAGGAGCTATGGATGCAACATGAGCATCAAAAAGCATGACTTGTTCTCACATGAATCGCTCTCCTGAGAATCTGGGATCAAAGAGTGATGAGCAGGAGGAGAGAATCCATCACGACATAAAAGAGAAGGAGAATTTTGCACAAAGACGACATAATGTTCAATTCATATGTACTCACCCTTATCAGTGTTAATTATTTAATTTACAGAAATCCTAGTTTGTAACATTTAATTAATATACAGTTAGAAATCCTTTTTTTCTCCTAAAACCTTTTTTTTTGGATGAGAAATGTTAACGGAAATGAACTGATCATGTCACAAAAATGTAATCAATTTAGTCAGAAGATTGTATTTCTCTAAATCAAATTAAAAGCGGTGCAGAATAGTCCTAATTCAGCTGAAAAACCTAGACAACAAAGAATGAAACGACACCGAGTTTATTTTCGTAACAAAACTGAACTGCAACCTAACCGATTATCCACACAAATCAGTAAAAACGTCAGTTTGACATGTGGTTTTAGTGTTTTTAATATGAGAAACGTTCTTCTAGTGTTAGTCCAAGAGCCGTTGTTTTCTAAGGAGCCATCATCCATGCCACTTTTAATGTAGCAAACAGGAAGCTTCAGCGATTGGCAGTGGCAAGACCGCTCTACTGGCAAAAAGCAGTGAAATGAGGGCAAAAATAAATGTGTTCATTTGTATAGGAACTTTATTAATGGAAGAACCACTCACTCCTTGTTAAAGTTCATCAGCAATCCAGCCAAAATTGGTGAAAAATTGCTCACAGCTTTGCCTTCTTAATTCTTACTTTCTCTGAACTTTCAAAAGTCAAGAGCTGTCCAGCCAATAATATGGCATTATAAAATGACTACTATCAGTATCACAGTGAAATTACACACCATTCTCCTTCAATATGGACCCTGGCAGGAACAAATGAAAATCAAAAGAAGAGGACCAAAAATTGAGCCCTGTGGGACTCCAGGTGAGAAACGAGTACATGAAAATACTCAGTCACCCAAGCTAATATTGACAGTTCCTTGTGCTAACGTGCAAACATGGTTAGATTACCAATATGACGAGGGGAGTTAATAAAAGTCAGACTAAAACTAAGACAAAATTGCTTCTAAAATATCTGTACAGAATGAAAGATGTCATTTCCCTCTGTAATGCTCAACAGAAGGAATGACATCAGTCATCAATCATCAATCTAGAGATTATTTTACACACACACACACACACACACACACACACACACAAAGTAGAGACTGTATCCTTTCTCTCCTGGATGCATAAAACCCAAGTCAGAGAAGAGATTCAGGACATCGTGGAGGAGCAGTTAAACACACAGACATATATCATCCAACCTGTAACTGCCACACAAGCGAGGGAGACATCTGCCATAAATTTTGACAGACGCCGTTGCTGCAAAGACGCATAAAGGACACCTGACAGGAGACATTCCAGGGCTCGTAAAAGTACTGCAGGAAAGTCAGAAACATGACTCGACAAAAGAGGAGTCGCTGGAAGCACATCGGCTGAAGGACCATAAGGATATTTCTGCTAATTTTCAGCACCTTTTTTTTTTTTTTTTTTTTATATTTGCTCCATCTGGAAAAGTGTGCAAGGAGAAAGAAATAAAAAAGTTGCAGCAGCAAAATCCTTAAAAATTCTACACATTTTTTATGCCAAGTCCAAATGTTTGCAATCTACACAAAAACAAAATTAAGAAACTGGCCTTCATGGTATAAAACTTCCAGCACGAGGGTAGGAGGGAGGCAATTTCATTTCACACAAGTGTTGACTTTACTCTTGAGCTCCTCCACTCATCAGTAATTAATCCTTGCCAAGACTTTAGTTTATTTTTGTTTGTTAGCTTTTGACGAAACTGAGTTCTCAAGCAGAAGAATTAATTTTACAGTCTGAGAGCTTCATTTCCACGGTTCGGCAGAAGATTTTCTTATTTCTCCAGTGCTTCTCTCGGTTTATTTTCCCCAGGGATGTGTCCCGCACTCACACGGTGCCTAAAGAACTGCTAGATTCAATTAACAGAGAGGACAAACTTCACGTAACCAAGAAACTAATGATCATGTTTCCGTCTTTGGCTCTGCTCGGAGACAGTGAACTCGTTCATATGTTAAAACGACCTAAAGTCTGCACAAGATAGGAAAAATATTTGTGAAATATGTTTTCTTGGCTTAACAGTCCTACCTTGTCGGGAAGTTCTGCATGAATTGACAAATTTAGGCTGATATGGTTTACATTATAGCATGAAAACTCCACTGTTACGACAAGCTATTCAATATTTTACCTGTCGGAGCTTAAATCTCAACATTGTACATAATGATAAGTTTAAATCTGTTTTTCCAACTTATATTAAAAGAATATTTCAGCTACAATTAAGTTTTTTTTATTTTTTAAAATGCAAACAGTTTTAAAACTAGTCAGCTATCAGACTTTTATGGCTGAGAAATTTTTTATTTTGCAAAAAAAACCCCAAAAAACAGGCAATTTTCATTATATGTTCTGAGTTTTGACTTGTTACCTAGAAATAACCGTCCGGTATTTGGGTTGAATATTCATATTTGTTTGATACGCTGGTATCTTTGAATCTACAGACCCGCTGTTGTTCAGTTTCTACTTTAAGCTACTCAAAAACAAGGTGTTATTCCACGGCTTTATGGCTAAAATAAAAAAAAGAAAACAAGCTGTATTTTGATAGTTCAAACACCAAATACACCTTAATATTCATTAATATGTCCAGTGAAAGGTATGTAACCTCCAACAGTGACAGTCTCCCTTAAGCTGTTTTTGGGGATATAACTAACCAGAGCTAAGAAACATGGCTTGGCTCTGAACAGCCAATAGTGTCTGAAGAAGCACTGCGCTAATGAATTTCAGCTTCCCAAGCTGCATTTTCTTTTGAATATATGCATATTTTTTCTCAAATCTGAAAATTTGTGAATTTTCTGAGAATAATTTAAAGTTGTGCTCCACAAAAAAATATGCAAATACTGGATCAGACCAGCAGGGGTCCACTGTAAAAGACAAGAGATTGGATAAATGGTCATCATACATCATTGAGATTCATCGCTACCTTAGTTATTTTTCCTCAGCCAAACGCACAAAAACATAATATTTTAACTCCACATTGAAAATAATAATAATAATAAAGAAAGATTCAACAAATATTGCTCTGAATTCCCAGCAGCCCCACGTTTTACACGCACCGCCTGGATTGAAGCTAATTGAGTTGAAAGGTTGGACCTTGCTGCGAGTCTGAGGGTTCACAGGGTCACGGTAAAAAAATCTGTTACTGAATGATTAACCTTGTTTCGCAGCAGAGCCCTCCCAACGCGTACGAGGCAGGTTCTCTCATTTCATCTGGGAGGGAAACAGAAGATTTAAGAGCAGAATGAGGTCAAAGGTCAGCGAGGAAATGGAATTTGCATGACCACGGAAGAGCTGCTGTGGACTGTGAATTGCATTTAGTACAAAACGGTACAAATTTCGGGTTGCTTTAATAAATAAGCTGCGGTTTTTAAATTAGAGGACAATGCACTGCAAAACCAGAACCAGGTCCAGAGAAAAGTTCAGTAGAGTGTCAACACCTTTGAGATGAATTTTTACATCCCTGCATGGGATGTAAAAAACTCCAGCTACCGTTTGCATTTCTGCACCCACACACTGTTACGTTTCAGAGAATGGTCGATGAAATCTAGGATTAAAACATAACTTAATTTATCTAAGTAATTGTTTTATTGTTCATTTCAATATTAGCTCTTGAACTGTAAGAACCTGAATTAAAAAAAAGTCTGGACAAATCAGAAGCCATCCTGCAGGTGGTAGAATAATTAGCTTCATATGCATCAGACCTGGATTCTCCTGGATTCTGCAAGTACAAAAAATGGAAACATGGCAAACCAGGGCAAAAAAAAAAACAAAAAAAGCTGAAGTACTAACTAGAGGTAATACGGTTCTGGATACAGACAAAAAGCACCATTCAACCAAATCTTCTTACAGATTTGGGAATAAGACGAGGTGGTGCAGCCGAAACGCTTCAGAGGAATAAATAAAAAACAGAATGAACAAAATGTACATTTCTGTGGTACCGCATGCTACACGCATCCTCTAAGTGTATGACAGTTTTCTGTTTGGAAAGGTGGCCAACATAAACAGATTGCTCTATGGAAATACCTCAAACGACTGAAAGCCGGCCCCGAATACAAGATTTATTAATAGTCTTTTGTTGTGAAGGCTGAGAGGGTGCCTGCAAAGCACAGCAGCGATAGACTACCTCAATGTGTGGCGTGTTTCAGCCCTGAATGAGTACATGCCACAGCCGGAGTCCACCCTGCGGCTCCCTTATCGAGCGGCCGCAGAACGAGAACACGGATTGGAGGTTTTTGTTGTTTGCTTTGTCAGCCGGGGAGGGCAAGAGCGTCCGGCAGGGGATGGAATGAGCCTGCACTTCAGGAGAGTGCTCACCGACTTAAACCTCACTCTGCGTCTCAACAAAACACTGTGTTGGAGGTCAACAAACGTTTTCAGAAGGTAGTCCTGCAAAAATGTGTTGCTCCGCACAGATTTCTGAAGGCTGCTTTCCCCTCTCTACAGCTAAAAGAAGACCAGAGAGCCTTTATCTGCCTCAAGTAAAGGAAACGTGGTGAAGGACTCGCGAGGCCGTGGGCTGAGTGAGACACGGGAGGCGAGAAGGGAAATGTTCGAGCAGCTCAAGCAAACGACGAGATATATTGTACTATGTAACGATGCAACAAGGTCTCATGATGAACAGAAATAAGTGCAAAACTATACAAAAATATCTATCATTATGCGCCCATAGGCAATTTCTTATAATTCTACGAGTTCTATAGGTTTGTGAAGATTCATAAAACATAACCCCGTCGATTTGTGTCCAGAACATTCTCCACATCAGAATGTATTTATGCATCAGAAGAGAGTCTCCAAGCCTTTTTGTATTCAGCCCTTCCACAACCCGGTGAAATAAAAAAATAAAAAAAATGCACATTTAAAATCTGGATTTTATTTTATTGAGAGTATTTTCTTTTTTCCAGCAAGTTCGAAAGCCTGTCTGTTTTACAAAGCAGCTATGCCTTTCAGTTACAGGAAAACGTATTTTTGTTAATTGATCTTTTTTTGGGGGGTAACACTTTATTTGAATGGGTGTGCATAAGACTGTCCTAAACATGACATAACATCTGAGTTTTTTATGAATGTTTATGCCTGTTGTCATGAAGTGTCATTAGGTAAATAATGACAAAGTTGACACTTTTAATGGACTTTGAATGCAAGTTGCATTAAACTCATCATTATTTACAGAATAATGCAAAGTTGGTCATTTTAATGGACTTTTAATGCAACTTTTAGTACAACTTTGCATTAAAAGTGTCATTGTTTACCAAATGACACCTCATGACAACAGTCGTAAACATTCATGAAGACTCTTTCATGTTAATAACCGGTGTTATATCATGTTTTTGACAGCATCACGCCAGTAGAAATGAATATCCCTTCATATAAAATGTTACCTTTTTTTCTTTTTTTTTTTACACAAATTACACAAAACTTTGTAATTCTTCATTGCGAAACAAAATTACTTAGAAATTAAACTTAAACATTTTTCTTAAAGAATAAAAATGTTCACAACCAGACTGTAATCTTTCTGCCAGCCTGCAGCACTGCTGGGTTTTCCCAAAACTGATTTGTTTTATTCGGCATAACGCGACATCAGTACAGCCAGTCACTCTATTTTTCACATTTAAAAGTTTCACTCTTCAGCAAACCAGGCTGCCCATATTTCTGTAACAGGACACTTTTTACAGAAGAGGCCATTTATTTAGGAAGGCAACATTTTACAAGCAGCAACAGGTTGCCCATTACTTGCAGTGGTAACACTACTCACAAGAAGTCTTCCTGAGAAATTGTGTTGTTGCAAAAAAAAAAAGAAAAAAAAAAAGGTTTTATTAGCCCCAGTTGTTTTACCAGCACACTCTATTTTTTACGTTTTATTTGAATGGTGTATCCAAGCCAGAACGGATATATGCCAGTGTGACATGCCAAAGAATATCGAATTATATTCAACTACTCAAATACTACGCAGATCTAACCTCTGAAATCTGCATATAGAAATACTTCAGATCTTAGTACAAACACTAAATACTAAGACAGGCTTCCCAGCTGAGTGACGGGATCAGTCTGTACAACAAATCTGCGGATTGAATTAATATTTGATACTTCTGTTACAAGAGAACGTTCGACACCACAAGAGAAACCCGTCATGACGTTTGATCCTAACCAAAGAAAAATTTAACTGCGACTGTCAAGTCAGCCACGGGTTTAATGAATAAAAAGGGTTTTGGAACGTTGGAAGACCTTATTTGCCCGTCTTCTCCTCAAACAAAGTCAAACATGAAATGATTTCCCAATCCCAGCTCCCGTGGCTGTTATTTTTCTCATTCTCTTTCCACCCTGGCTCGCCTTGCAACAGCGGCTGTGTCTGCAGTGTCAAAGAACGCAGCCGGGCGCCTTCTGGAGGACTTGTTCCATGATATATAACATGGGATTAGATGGGATCGTTAAGGAGTCATCTCCTGGGTCAGGACAGGTTTCACCGCCTTTAACAAACCCGAGACAAGCCGAGTCAATGAGAAATTGAAGCCCTCTGCGGCGCATTGTTTATGTATCGTGCGGACGTGAGGATTTTTATGAGAGGTCAGCTGCGTCAGGAACCAGGCGTCCCGCTTTAACATCATCTGCACATTATTCATGCATCTGCTCCGTAAGTGGCTCCTTTTGTCCTCCCAGAGGGCTTCCTGAAGAGCAAGATCGATTCTTCCCCATGTTCGGAGTCTCATCTTTTATTCCTCGACTGTGACCCATGCACACTCAAGTGTCTGTGCAATCACCAAGACTGCATAAAATACAATGAAAGCCCATAGATACTCTGATTCTCACAAATGGCGGCTGCGTTGGAACACTTGCGGAATCCCATGACTGCTGATATCAGAGTGGAGGTGGAAATGAGGAAAATGAAGTTGAAACACATTTTTTTTGTTCCCCCCTCCCCCCGCTCCTCCTTGAAAAGCTGCAGTGATTCAGTATTTTGTCAGACAATATAAAATGGTTTAGAATGCCATCTGATTTCGGAAGTGCTTCTTCACTTTGTGGCTTGTACGCTTGCGGAGAAGGTTCTCTTTAAGCGATACAGAAGAGCAATGTGAGGCTTTGTATCATATTTCTGCTTCAGAACCAAGCTTGCATGCACATTTAGTACAAATATTTCACTTTGATGGCTAATTTGTGACCAGAATTAGAGAAGTTATGGGAGGTGGCCACGTTGGCCATCAGGAGGCTTCATCAACGGTTGGTCTATTCAAGGCCGACTCTGCAAATGGTCAGAATGTGTTTTTCTTAAACCCCATGAAGTGCATTGGCGCTGAAAACAATCTAAAAATATAGATTAATTTTCTTTCATGATATCGTAGGTCTGTATAATTGTGGAGGTTGTTCTTTGCTCTCTAATGTTTGCTTTTGATTTTTATAAGCTACTTGTTTAATTAACTTTTGTTGACTGATTTTTATTTTTAATTTTGTCATCAAATACAAACGCACACAGTAGTTCTGATTACTAAAAAATTAAATGCTAATTATTTTTTTGGGTGGGGGTTTAACTTATGGTTCCACTTTTGTTTGTTCTGCGATGGAATAAACAATCTCTCCAAACCAAGCTCCAGAGCTGAAATTCAGCTTGAAGGCAGCATGTATTTGCTCATTTACGTGGGGGGACTACGTAAAATAAGACGTTTGCACAACACAGCAAACATCAGCTCACAACCACACACTGGTGAAGTTCTCGGTTTTAAAAACCTCCGTCTAAAGCAAATGTTCAATATTACTGACTAAGGTGCCCAGAATGAGCTGTGCTCAGCATGACTTCCATTACAACGGCCTCAATGTGTTTGAAAAGCACAAAGTATTTATGATAACCGAGTCCATGTCAGAAATTCTTCAAGACCGACGGAGGGAATGGCGGCTAAATGTGTTTTTAAACAGATTGTGATTATAGTTTGGCCTAGCCTCATGAAATTTGTGTCAATTTTGCTTTCCTAGTTTTCTAACAAGCAGGGAGCAAGATTAAAAGTAAATCATCCGAATCGTCTGAATTAACATTTTGAATGGTTCACAAATTCGCCTACCTTTATGCTATTACTTGAAATTCCCTTTGGCATCAATAAAGTATTTTTGAAGTTTGAATTGAGTTGAATTCAAAAGAAATAAGATTCAGGTTCTGAGTCGGTACAGGATTAATAATAAAACAGAATGTCTTCTGTAATAAACAGCATTATTGCCTCACACAAGGCACCCGGCAGTTTATGAGTCGAGAGGCTTTGACGGCTCGCTGTTAATTAGCTTCACGCAATTTAAAGTTCAGAGCACTTTATACCTGGAGAAAGCTTTTATTGTGAAGGCTTACCCCTATCGACGTCACTGTTAGAGGCATAAACCTTGGCGTTAATGCTTTGGCTGCCCTGCAGAGTGTAACCAGACTCTTGGATACAATTAATGTGAACCAATAAATGTGGTGAGCCAGTGACCAATTAAACGGACAAACCAGACCATTACGAAGAGGACCCACCATTAGCTGGGAAAGAGGGTAGCCCCGGTAATTCGCCTCTGCGTGTAATGAGAACAAAATGTCTTCGAGGAGGTTTCCTCACACAGTCAAAGTCCAGATTATGCCTACATTCAACAAGCTCTTTAGTGGGTCATGTTTTCACTGCCTTCTGCAAACAAATCTTATATTCCTACTAACTATATAATCTTTATTTCAAACATCTTCAATTCTCATTTATAGGTTCCAGTTCAATAGATCTGTACATACATCTGTTACTAAGGGGCTCTGCCCTTATGTAGTCTGAACCCTGTCAAGTTAGACAAACCAAAAAAAAAAAAAAAAAGATGCAAACAAAAATAAAAATAAAAAGTCACTGCAGGTAACTTAAGATGTGTTTATGCGTCTCATCTTTGCTTCATCTGGGTGTCAATAAAAAAAACTGTGCATCCTTCTTCAGGTGGTAAAGTGATATTCTGTCTGCTCTTGGCACATTAAAGCAGGATTAGTTTCCAAAAACACAGTTTTTTTTTTTTCCTCTTTATCTCCAGAAATACAGTCTGGTACAACACAAACGTCTCACTGCATGAAAAATGCAAACCTACAGAAAGACGCAGCTGAGTAAACAGCTTTCACAGACAGAAAACAGCAGCATCATTTGTATATTACATGAAAACACCGGGAGCCTGCGAGTGTTGTTTCGCTTTTGGAAATTTTTTTTTTTTTTTTTCGCTTTTTTTTGCCGCAGCATGTTTGAGGTTTTGATGTTGCCATGGTTTCATGGTTAGCAGCTCTTCTCAGCTGTTCTGCAGTCTCCCGTATCTCTGAGACCCAGCAGAAAACGAAGGCTGACTTCTAACACACACAATCTCCTTGTTAAGACGAGGAGCTCGTCTGCCCTGCAGAAACACGCCGCTCCCATGAGAACTAAAAAGAAACATCCATGGCAGGGTGAGATGCGTTTTCCCCACCCCCACCTCTTGCTGTTCTGATTCAGCTAGCATACAGATTATTCCACCACCTGTGTTTTTTTTTTCTTTTTTTTGTCAGTCCTGCATTTAGGATGGTAACATCAAACTGTGTATTGTAATGCAATGTTTATGGCTGCATCACGGAGAGAGAAAATCAGAATTCTATATGCTAATGGCGAGGGAACCTCTAGAGGCCGTGTTCAGCCTCTGAAGCTGAACAGAACAATATGAAAGTGATGGAAACGTATAATCCTTAACGCTGGCTCCGCTCACTGGAATATTCAGCTGCAGCAAACACCAACTGGCACAAGCCTGACATTTGCACAAATGCAAAGCGACACCAGTTGGGCTCTGTGAGTTATCATAGCACACAAGAAATATGAACTAGTGACCATTTTCTCAAAACCAGGCAGGTTTAAAAGTTATTTATGGTGGGGAAAATAAGTATTTCATATACTATCATTTTCTTTTCTTTTTTTTTAAGTTTTTCCAATTAAAAAGAATGGAAACGTGTAATTTTTAGCTTCACCACAACTGTGAAATATCTTTGAAAATCCAGAAACTTCACACCGTTTGATTTTTAAATAGTAATTTGAATTTTGTTCCATGAGACAAGTATGTCATGTAAAGTGTAGAACTTAATTTGACACAGAAGCCTTTGTTTACAATTACTGAGGTCAGGATTTTCAATTGGCTTCTGGTCTAGAGACTGTCAAAGGCCGTTGAAATGCTTCTTTTACTGGCATTAATAACCGATAAACATCGGTGGACAAACGTGTCAATCTAGAAGTTTCCATCATCATTGGGAATTACTATGCGACACACATATATATTCAGTAAATCCCTGAGTAAGGTGCATTGCATCATGAGTTGCACCATATGTTTTCCGGGCATCGTGTGTGACCAGTCGTCTTGACAGAATTGATAGAGTTCATTTAAACTGGTTTAATTCCAGTCTAGTTTCTGGAAAAGGCATTCTGCAAATGTTGACCGTCTTTGTCCATTCTCCAAACCAGTTTGGGTGCGAGTGGGTGTCAGATTGGGTGTCAGAGTCCTGCAGTTGAGTCTAAGTTTTAACTGTGTAGCAGCTGTTGAATTGAAGTTTAGTCAGTGAATTTATTCAGTTCACTGCCCTGTGATCAACTTGTTCAGTCCCAGAGGACGACCGAAGATGTTCTTTGTGTGACTTGGGGGAAATTGAGAGTGAAGTGCACTTTTTGTTTTACTGTCCTTTGTACTTGAGTTTGAGAAATGACTTATTTACTAAAGTACTTGATGTTTACCTAGATTTCTTTTATTTAACTGATGAGGATAAAATGCATCATTGTAAGTATTTTGTGTTTCAGTTAGCACGGTTTAATTTGAAAGCCTGGCACCTTAGAAAGAGGACACTATGTTTAAAAGAATATTCATGTCTGACCAGCTGTTTGTTTTTATTGTGTCTTGTAAGCCCATGTGGGCTGGACACCTGTAACTCGGCGTGTGACACGTATGAAAATAAGGACCGTCTAACTGTCTAGCTTGGCTAAAAGTATTAGCATAATCATTTTCATGTTTGGCAGCTTGATTGATTCGCAAACCTCAACTTCACTCATCCAAACATTCCTCACTGTGAACCAACACCTCGGTCTCTCATCTGACCATCAACTTTATCTACAGAAAGAATCCACACTGAAAGTGTTAATTTTAAAAAAAAAATGCTTCTCATACCTCTCACCAATACATTTCTATAGCAATATTAAGTGGTGACTCTGGTGTTCCAGCTATATTTACAACATCAACTAACCCTAACCCTTATTAAACAGCACTGTTAATCTAAATGAACGCCAAGCAAATAGTAACACACTTTTGCTTTCTTTTCCAGTTGTACAATCAGGTTAGAAAGTCTTCAGAGCCAGGTCGAGACTGTAGACTTTAAAGTGTGTGAACTAGCTTTTCTTCCTTCTTGTTGTCGAGAGGGAGTTTCATAGGAGGTTCATCCTTATTAATAACAAGACTTGCGTCTGGAGTCTCCCGCTGAAAAGACGTCCCAGCTGTGAAGCGCATGCAGACACATTTGCATGTGCGTTTCTTCCCTGAAATGAAATCTCAGACCCGCTAAGCGCTGTAGGTTTAAAGAAGGCTTAGCAGTGTTGGCTTTGTTCACATTCTCTCTTTTTTTATTATTTCCCCCAAACAGCGAGGATCTGATGCAAGCGTCTCTCAGCGAGCCGTAATCCACGCCGATGATCCAAACAAGAGCGCGGGCCTTGAAGACGCTTCAGCTACAGCGTTTCATTGGATAAGTATTTACAGTGATTAGAGAGGGGGCTTTGTTGGAGGAGCTCTGCGGCTGCATGATCAAAAACAACCAGCTCCGAGCTAAGATGAAGGTGATCAAAGGTTTGATTGTGCAACGCTCAGACTGGATCTCACGGAGGTCGGAAACAACAAGACGCGTGATCGTTTTGAAGTGGAAGGCATTGGGAAGATGGGAAAACAAGGCTGGAAGGAAGACAAGAACATTTAAAGGGGCAGCATTGTGTGTTTCCCAGGTGGTTCTATACCAAAGTCAAGTAACTACGTCAACTTCAGTGATGACAATGCTGTCTATATGAAAAACAAATTTGACTTGGTGTCATGGCTGTATCTAAAACCTTGAAATTGGGTTGCTGCCTCTTTAAGAGCCTCCTGCATTTCCAACAATCCCACTTCAGCACAACAATGCTACATGCCATTTACAAACTGTCCTCACAAATATTCTCTCTAACAAAGCCAAAGAAACACACTTTATTTACATAACCATATTTTTGCTAAATTCACAGACGTTGGCGACTACAGTACTTTTTCAGTAAATTGTGAATTTGAAGATCTGGATAATTTTATTACATATGTGAATGTTGTCATTCACAAACTAAAGTTTACAAACTCTACATATTTTACTCTCTTCCTGTCGGAACTAAAGTCTCTGATTGAATTCCTTAATGATAAAAAGTGAAATGCGTTTCTATTTGCAAAAATATTTTCCATCATGGTTGCTGCAAAGAGATGCCAAAGCTGTGTCCCTTCTTCTCCGATAGGAACATTTCAAAACATTCAAAACTGACTAAAACAAGAGTTTTAGTCAGCATATTTACTTAGAAAAGTGTATGTCAATTACCTAGAACTGTATTTGATGCAAGTTAATCTAGTATTTTCTGTCAAATGTATAATCCTATTTGGTTAGACAGAATGAGAAGGACGTCTAACCAGTTCCTGGCAGAAAATGTCAGGGTTTTTTTTGTTGTTTTTTTTCCAGGAAAAACAAAAACTGACATTATTTTTCTTGTAAGGTGTGGAAGATTTATCAGCTGCCTGCAGAACTAAATTGCATCAGATACCTTCCTGGATTTCAAGTAAACTTCCTACAAAATATCAACAACATAGACAGAGTGGTAATGAACTTCTCTGGAGAAGCGGTAGAGCATGTTTTCAGAAAATAGGGAAAAAACTTTTAAAATGTACAAACATTTATTACAATCCTTAATAGTTATAATATTTACAATTTCTTATAGTTACAGACGTTTCAGATTTCTGGCATATCTTAGTTTTGTGAGCTGGTGCTGGCAATTCCTTGGAGACAGATTTCGGGTTGTAGTTGTTCTTGCGGAAGCCATGTTGGCTTCCAAGCAAAGCTGGATTAGATCTCGACATCCCATCATCCTCTGCCTCCTAAGCGTATCGCACCGGTGCACCGTAAAGCTTATCTACAGAAAACATAATTTGAAAAATATGTCAGAAATTATGCTTAGCATGTAATTTAGATACTTGTGCGAGGTTTCCTCCAGAAAACTTGCTAAGCCTGGTGGTTGTGACGCTCGGGCAGTCATTCATCAAGCAACCCACCGTGTTTTTAAGTAAAAAAAATGTTTAAAGTTGACAGGAAATTTAAAAATATCTCTTGATAATTATGTTTTATTGGAAGATTGGAAGACTAATATCAACTAAAAAGACTTAAAACATTTTTTTTTAAAACATTTAAAAACAAATTAAATAAATAAGCTATAGTTAGCCTGGTGGCCCACCAGGCTTACAATAAACTGAAGGAAACCCTGTTATGCTGTAATAATGAAACCTACCCTTTCAAATGTTGTATACGATTCCCCCCGCTCCGTTGAAATACACTGCCGTTGAGAACTCCGGATTACTCTGTGGTAATTTCCTCCAACGTTGGCTGGCTCTGCCATTTCCGAGTGAAAAAACAATGTGGACAGTCCTGCTTGAAAGCAACAACTGTTCCACATCTCCGCAGATGTACTATGCAGTGTCTCTCGCAGACGGGGCAGTTCTCAAAAATCTCCCTGAGAGCGCTTTCAGATACAATGTATTCTGCATCTTCTTCTAACTCAGAAGGAGACTCCATGTCACTGTTCAAAGAAAAATAGAATCATGTTAAATGAATTAAATAATCACATTAAATACAAAAAAGATCAAATGTAAGAAGAAAATAATCTTACATCAGGTCAGAGAAGTTTGTGACTGTATCTCCTGGGTAATAGTTTGAATCCTGAGATGCAGGACTGGAGATCCTGAAGTCATCGTCCTCTTCCTTCCCAACTTCCAGGCGAGGTCGTTTCGATTGTGCGCCAAGTGCAGATTTCACAGGTGTTGACAGGAAGTGCGGTAAAGACTGCTTGGCGTCTGTGCCTCTGCTCGCAGTGTGAACAGTAGCTTGTACACCTGTGCAGAACTACAATTGAAATGTGTGACACATACAATAACTTTGAAGTAAACACCATATTTACCTTTACTCCTGTAGTGTTGTAACCTCAACGTTCCAGCTGACAACTGCGTAGACACCGATCTTGTGCTAAGGAAACATTCAGTGTGTTCCAATGCCGAGTTTGTGGAACCAGGCGGTCGAGTTTGTTTAATTTGAGGTAGTCCCTTGGAATTAAAATGTCAAAACAAATAATAAAATTTGGGCAGAATGAAGTCAAAACATCAAGAATGATCAGTTCGATTTTAATAGATATTATTATTACTTCATAAACTATACAGGTTGGATGTTACTAGCATTTGAGTGCAATGTTATAAGTTCACTGTTATCGTGGACATCTTCCATGTTTTGCAAAAAACATATTAGAAAGTGGAAAAAAGGTACAAAGAAAAATGCTTAGTCATTACTGGTAAACATATTTCACACTGTAGCATCCAATGACTTCATTAATATTCTACATTATAAAATCTCCATTAACAGTGGCAATAGTAAATTACCGGCGTCTGTGGCCAGTAATTCCTAGATCTTTAAACTACTTAAATTAGTAGTTTAAGGATCAATATTTAATTGTTGTATTTCTGTGCAACTCAAGAGGTTGAAAGATATGCCGATAATTAATTGCTGACTTACTTTTTCACCTTTGATGTTTACAAACATTTAATCGGCTAAATTCAAACTTTTAAAGTCGGAGTTCTTATTTGTTTAATCTGCCCATTTAATTTCGTTTTCTCCAAATTAGGGGTGCACCGATTTGCAGCTGATTTCTTTACTTCTGGGAGATCTGTGATCGGCCAAATACAAACATGTGAATGATCTTATCTGCCCCAGTAAAGGTCTAAAAGTCAACCACTGTCCTCGTTTGCTACCCAGTTAGAGAGGTTTGACTGACAGACCGGCCTACCAAGTCACATCTGGTTTGCAATTAACAATAGTCACCTGACTGCTACCAACTCAGCAACTTTCTTGCTATATTTAGAGACATTTCAGACAAAATAAAAAAATTAAATAAAAGGTTATCGGTGCACACCTACTCTAAATTTATTCAGCCTCGCTCTAGATTGGTTTGCTGTGTGACGTCTGCGCAAGAACCAGGAAGTATGTGACAACAGACTAATGAAGCTTGAAGGAGGAGGATGAGACTTTTGAAAGTTCGCAAGCCAATCAAGCGTCATGTATATTCTCCAAACATGAGCTCTCACAGAGGGATTATATAAATTCAGTATCTACTGGAGGTGACTCAGCAGCTAGCTAACAGTTTCTCTACAAATGTAGAAAAACTTCTGACTGGCTTTTTATATCATGTTTAGCTTCTGTAAATGAAAATACACCACAAACGTGGCAGAATATGGCATTCTTAGCTGTGTAGTGTAAGCCAGCTAATGGACACAGATTGTAACAATAATATAATATTATGAATGCTAACCGATCATACATACACCAAACAACAATGAAGCTAACAAAAACAATTAGTTGCTTTTCAACTTACTTGAGCAGACGCCAACGGTGTATGGGCACTTCTGAGCGTTGGAATTGCGTCGTCTTTTAGTGATAATCTTGTTATTAGTCCACTGTCAAATTCTCTTTTGTTTAGAAAGCTGTCATCGGTAAAGTGCCTCGCACAGATATGCCAATTTTTTTTCGTCGGAGTGTTATTTTGAATAATGAAGTCCAGCCATTGCTTAAGAACCGTCTCATCTTTGGGAAGTTTAAAAAGAGGGTAGTCTCCTGGGCATCCGAAAATACATTTTCTTCTCATTTTTATTTATTTATCCAAAAAGGACTGCACTGAGTAGATAGCTCAGTAGATGCGCGAAGTTCTTCTTCTTGGTGTTTTTCCTTCTTCCTTTTCCTTTGCCATTTCCGGCAGATTGTGCACCAACTAGCGCATTACTGCCTCTCGCTGGTGGAGATGGGGTACTACATGACTTGATCACAGATTTGTATCAAAAACAAACGCCATAAGGGCTTTATGCACTCCTTGCAATTGTAATGTTAAATCAAGTAAGGTTTTAATTCATACTGAACATCATTGAAAAGAGAGTTCTACTATCCACGTTAAACTTGCTGCACTCCGTAAGAACAAGATCCACAGTTTGCCACAAGATTCATATTGACTATTAAGATACGATTCTGTGCACAGTTCTATTTAATATTTTGTGCTACTTTTATGCATTTGTCATAATTGACTTTGTTTAAATAATTGCTGTCCTTGTGCAGCCTTGTCCCCTCTTCTAAGACAAATTCTTTCCATGGGAGACAAATAAATGATCTTATCCTCTCAGTGTGTCCACCTCCCTCTGCCACTGAATGAAAATTTGCTTCTTAATAAGACTTCAGATTTTTGAAAAATTAAACACCATCTGAATCTCCATGAAGACCTCCAATGTAAAAATATGTGCTCCATCTGTTATGTAACTTTTATAAAAAAAAATATATATGTTTTTTATGTATTTGATAAAACTATGTTGTGACAGTATGGTATGACACAGATAATCTGGTTAAAAACAAAACAAAAAAAACTGCCTTCTCCCAGTGGTATCTGGAGAAATACATGTGGTCAGAAACAACCAATCAGAGTGAGGAGGAGGGTCTCAGCACTGTAAATCATGCTTTTGTACATGTTGCTTGGACACTCCCCCTTGCTCTCTGCTAGGCTACAAATGATTCACCACAACGGAGATTACCACAAATGCTCAGGCTAGTTAGCATGGCCACCGATGATTGCAAATAAACTGTCTTTCTGTCACCATAAGTTAGCACACAAAGTGACTGAAAGTGTTAAGACCTATCTCCTGGCTCTGACTGGTTGTTTTTGACCAGGAGTGGTACATTTCCTCAGATGGCAATAGAAGCAAACTCTGGAATATAAACACCAAATGCAGAGCTCCATTTTTGTTCTCCTGAATGGTTGCCACGGGAGATTCAAGGATTTCTCAAACATACGTGAATGAATCAAACAATACTCTGGGTATGTTTGTGGTAAAGGAGAGGAGGAGTCGATTTTACATCCTGCTCCCCCTGTAAGACTATTTGTTTTCTAATGAAACAAAAGCCGCATTTGTGTTCAGTCACTTGCTGAGTCACCGTGTGCCTCACCGATTTCCATAAAACCCATTAAAGCACTTTACATCATGAAGTCACTCCCACACTGGGATTTTTCTTCCCTCCACCTGTACGGTATGTTCGTCTGAGGTTCTCATTTTGAAGCCAATTTGTGTCCCAGCGTCAGCGTGTAAAAGCTCACATCTGTCTCCCTTAGTCACGATGCAGATATCAAACCTCAATTTTCCCTGACCACAGATTATTGCGCATCCCCTTCGCTGCAGGTTGACAGTAAATACCCAAGATAATCACATCTGCTGAAGACAGATTATGTCTTCACGGCCTCCGCCGTGTCTTTATTTACCACCTCGGATTCATCCAACCAGCTGCAGAATCTAAAATGATCCTGCACCTGTTCTGATTCTGCTCATTTCTCTGTAACTGTCCCTTGTTTCTGCTTCTCTGACTCTCACTCGGCACCCGTTCAGCATCACAAGTCCCTCAGGACACGACAAGAACAGAGTGAGATGTCAGAGTGAAGATTTATTCTGAAAAATGTCGCCTACGATGTGTTTTTTTTTCTTCTTCTTCTTTCTGCTTCTCATTCAAACACCTAATTAACCTGGATGTAACTGCGACATTTTGAGACAACTGCATTAAATTCAAGCTCCCTTTTTTTTCAGGGATCAAACGAAACCCACCAACCGGACACAATAGGAAGCTCTGGCCTTTTTCAGAACGTCAAACGGTTTTAATGCGCCGTAGTAATTGCCAAACAGCTTCAGCGGGGCGGTAATATTGCTTTATCGCATCAACCTTTGAGATTCTTCAATATTTTTCTGTTAAGCAGGATAATGAATGAAAAAAAAGACAATTTTCAATGCAAAGTAAGTTTTCTGTTAAGTGAGTATATTCAGCTATGGTACTTCTTAAGCGAGATTCAAGTCAACGTCTTAAACTCAAGTCATAACCTCATACTAGTTAGTTAGTGAGCAGATGAAAAAACCTTGACTCCACTTGGTATTGAAACAGTGGCACTCCAAGTTTTTATGCAATAGAATATTACTAAGAATTAACTTTAACTTCACATAAAATTGGGACAAAATTACAACACACCAATTCATTATTTTGAACCACTGTTATTTTTCATGAACACGGCCCTCAAAGGCGTAAGTTGTTTTTGTTTTTTTTTGTCATTTGGTCTGCCAAATCTATGTTACTGCGACTTTAAACAGTGTTTTGGGTTATTTTTGGCAGCAGGGTAAGGAACTTCATATCTTGATAAAGATAAAACATCTTACTACCCATTTTTTTAGCTGGAATTTCATTCAAAAAGTTCTGGTGGAGAGTGAAAAGAGTCCATGAAAATTAAACCTCACCTCGTATGATTAAAAAAAAAAAAAAAAAAAAGGGACTGAAACACTACCCTGAGTAAAACTGGGCTTGTCCGCAGCGTGTCCGTTCTGCAGGCGCGCAGGATGCAAATGAAGAGGAATGAGGACGCAACAACGAGGACATAATCAGAAACAACCAGATAATAATGAGGGTAATATCGTTTGTGAGCCCCGGGTGTGGGAACTGCAGCGCCCAAAAACAAAGACGGTGACACTAAAAAAAAAAAAAAATCAGCAGCGGCAGCTCTTAAATCCGTCATTCCGATTTACAGCCGCCTCGCTTTTTATATAGTCGCTCTGATGGGACGACAGGCACCAAAGATTGCCTTCATGATTGGCTTCAGCTGCGGACGCAAACACACATTCACACACTTCTTCCATCAACTCACCACGTGAGGTTGTTAAAGGAAAGATTCAAGCAAAAAAAAAAAATAATAATAATAATAAAATGGAGATTGCCTGACAGAAGGTTCAATGTGAATAAGTCATAGAAACTGGAAATTCATTACCACACACACACACGCTTGGAATGAACAGTGTAGAAATGTGTAAACACAGTAGAGGACACGTACATAAAGATGTGATTACTTATGCCGAGAGTCAGGCAACCTTCCCTGAGGCAGTGACCGACAACTCACACACACACACAAAATGCTAATCATAAAACAAGTTTAGAGAACTCTACTGAGGGTTTCTGAATATGTTTCACTTCTTATCTATTACACGGAAAAATCTGCAACATTCTACAAACACATGAGCCAGTCTCTTCTTAAAAACTGATCAGTTTCCTCTTGAGAACCATTTTTTCCCTTCTTCTTCTTCACTAAACCTCATGTCCGCAGACTAACAGTAACCACGAGTAGATCAAATGTTCTTTCATAACTTGAATAGTTACGGCATTAACTAATTATGGTCTCTATAGAACTCAAATCCATTCAGAGTGAATACAAAACTGTTAAACCAGGAAGTGAAGTTGCTTAGGTTACATGTGGTATAAAAACAACCAAAAAAAACATACCGATGTTAGAACTTTCTAAAAGTTACACAAAGTCAAGTCTATGTGGGCCAAATAAATATGTAGTGATGAATCGTACAAGTTTATGTTTGTGCAGAATTATTTATACGCCTGGCAGATTTAAATTTAAGCGTCTTTTTGATTTAACCGATACGTTTGCTTGAAAATTGTTAGGCATGGTGAAAATCGTTTCTGCCCTTCTAAATAATCAGTCAACAAATGAAACCCATCTTGTTGTTGCTGAGTAGCCATTTCCAGTTTTTCTTGAAAATGTATCTTTGGGGATGAGCGCCATGTCTTTGAGATTAAAAGAAGTTTCCTTGCCATCTCCCTGATCTCAAACCCAAATCTGCCAGGAAAGTTTACGATTTTGCGCCTAATTGTTCTCAGTTCAAAAGAAATACTGCTTAAGTTGTTTAAATACTTAAAAGCCAGGTCCTGTGAGGTCAAAAGTTCAGACGTTCTTCATTACAGCTTTCTGAGAATAACCTTAATATCATCTGGAGAAAACAACAAACTTAGCATAATCCAAAAAAAAAAAAAAAACCCAACTATGACCCCATTGGAGTACAGCAACTCAGCAGGTTTTCCATCACCACTGGTGTCACACCGAGCAGCGACAACAGCCATCTAAATGTAAATCACAGGCTGTGCTCTTACAATAAACTGAACACATGCAGTCTCAGCTGCGAGCCTCACACAGACACACCTCCCATTTTCCACATAAGTGTTAAAAAATAAAGTGCCAAACGTAAGAGGAGGACAAACCGAGGACACAAACAGCACAGCTATTTCACACTTCAGACGGAGGCACTCGTGACAAAGCAACGTGCAAACAGTTGAGAGGCAAAAACAGGATGAAACACACGCACGCACACACGCACAAAACTGCAGATTTTAACGACTGTTCTTCATCTGCAACAAACAGGAAGCACTCATCTTACGCAGCAGGTTTCTGGCTGCTTTCAGGGAACTGGTTCACAAAGGGAAAGAAGCTTCTTCGCCAAAGGAGACATCAATCAGCATCCTCTGATGCATCAAACCACAAAAGAAGAGCATCCATCCAGCTCTTATTTTGTAAGCTTTAGTTTTGTGTTCAACCATCCAGGCCGATATACCACAGATCAGTTTAGGAAAGTCTAAAACTTACTTATGAGCTCAATTGTAAATCAAGTCAACATTTAAGCATGACGCAAACATGAATAAGGTTCTTTACCTTTACTCGGGTTCAGTTGTTCTTTAGTCCACTTTCATTAAACAAACAGTCTTTAAAATGCTTGTTAGGTTTCCTCCACAGGATCTAATCCTCCAAAGTTGACACATCTGCTCCAACGTGCTGCATTAAAGCACAAACAAACAAAATGGGAGAGTTTACTTCTTCATAATGAGAAATGATGTATGACTAGAATTTTCAACCTTTTCAAATATTCACCAACAAACAAAAAAAGGTTCATCTATCTTTTACAAACAGCATGCTTGTTTGTATTAAAATTCCATATTGTGCATGTAAGCTTTTTTTTTTAATTATGTAGAATATTGCACAAAATAAAAAATCCAGGTGAACTACCAAGACAAATAGTCAGTTAATATTTTTTTTCTTTTCTTTTTTTGGACTTTTCATTCATTCCATTTCTACAGTTCAGTTGAGAAAAAATACAAATAAATAAAACAAATAAACAATATCAATTCAGTCTAAATACTAAAATAATGACAGTGAACTCAAAGCGGCAAAACCTGTAAACTATGATGAGAATTAGCCAAACTATCATGTTGAAAAGATTTTTAAATCACTATTTAAATCTAAATAAAACATTAAAGAAGCAGCCAGGCTCTCTCCCACAGTCATAATACACATAACAGTCATTTTACAGATATAATACAAATCATAAATTTTAGATATTAAATTAGAAAACCAATAATGTTGCTTCTCATGTTGAGGTATTAGAGAAACTTAATCAGGGTTAGTCAAAGCAATTCCAGCTGCTGGCCTAAGGCCAGAAACTGAGCTTTAATCTCTAGTGGTGTGGGCTGTTATTGACCGCTAGCGCCTACAGGAGGTGAAAAGGTGTAAAAGGTCATATTTAATGGGTTCTGTACCATAATCGTCAATATGCTTTCAATTTCCTGAGCAACTCTCTGTGACCCTATTAGAACATGAGTTTAAAAAGGGATTTGGAAGGTACTAAAGGAAGTTTGTCTGTAATGTAGCAGTTTATTTCTTAACTCTAACAGAGGGAAGCGCTGAAAGGTGAAGATGTTTTTATTATATGTGAAAGGCAATGAACGAGCTGCGAAAAAGTAGAGAGACAAAGGAAATCAAATATAGTTACTTTGTCTATATTGCACAGAGGAAAGCCTTTCTTAAGTCTAGAATTTCCTTGTTGCAAACAATAATTTTCCTGGGGGATATATCAAGGAAAGAAGGAACTTGAACTGTGCATTTTTAAAATTTTTAACCATCAGGGAGCTGAAGATTTATCAGTAACCTAATATTTAACACTCGAGCAGATGACTGCACACTCATTTGACAACCGTCTGCGCTTCAGTCGGGTTTGGACAAACTTTTGTTTTTCACTTCCGCTTGTTTTTCCATCAAATAGGTTTTGCGTCCTTTCCACCTCCTGCTTTCTGCCACTTTTTATCTCCCGTATTGCTCTTTCAGCTGATGTATTCGCTGATATTATTGCCCTCTGTGACTCTCAACGATCACAACAACACTATAAACTTCCACATCACTGCTCGCACATGTCACGGCTCAGCAACGCTGGGTTTAAAGAACAAACTGTGAGTGAAACAATGAAAGCCTGCAGTTTCAGGAAGTGGATATGTGCTGCATGTAAATGGCATTTAATGGCTTCATTCAGCTGCTCCTTGCTTTGCCAACTGGAAACAATTTTTCTGTGCTCCCAGTAATGTCAGCAGCTATTTGAGATTATTTCAAAAAACTGTTTTGATATGCTTCCGAAGTTAGAGGCAAAAGCAATCCGTGTGGATATGACCTTACCTGGACTTGCTATTTCAGTTGTCATCATAATTTCCTCCACCAGGTGGCAATGTAGTTTGTATTTTATCATGTTACGAGACGCTTAGACAAAACGAAGAAGCGAAAGGAAAACTAGATTTTCACATTCTTGCGACTCTTTCATAAGATATTATTTATCCCTGACCCATCTGCTGTGTTTCTAAGTCTTTGCGATACTTTTTGTTCGCTGACGTATGAATAAAAAAAGAAAAAGAAAAGGAACCCCACAGAAATTGATTTTTACTGAGACTGAGGTACACGCAGGTTTAGGTTGATTGTTACGTAAAAGTGCTACGACAGTGTGTGCTACAACACACTTCCGAATTTTTATTTTAAAAAACATTTTAGAGTACCAAGTACCACTTTTCGTACATTTTACAATTATTCCCCACTTTGAATTGACCTTTCAAATAACGTGCGAGCAACGAAAGAAAAAAACATTTCTGGTTGCAACATGTCAAAATGTGGAAAAGTTCGGGGAACTGTAATTTCCAAGTGACTGTACACATTCAGGCATCACAAAACTTCTTTGCTCAGTTTCTTTATTTTTATTCTGCCAAAATAATTGACCGTTACATTTTAGTCGTCGCAGGTTTTTATCTCTTTTTAAACCTACGGGTCAAACCACTAATAAAACACGCACACACGTTTTTATGTTTGCGAATTAGCTAGCACTGCGGTGAGCCTCACTGCTTACCTTCACGTTAATGACACGGAAAAAGTCCATCTGTGATTAGCCCGCCTCCACAGGTAGAACTTAAAAGATAAAATGGAGGGAGGAGAAGAGATAAACAGGAAGGCAGAACATGAGATATGAGGAGATATGCAGCCACTTTCACTTTTTTTTATAAAGAATTTCTGTTGTTTTGTCCCATAAAAACAACCTCAGGACGCTCGCAGTCCTGCATTTTTAATCAACACTCACTAATAATTAAATTAAACCGGTTTAATACTGTAGCTGTACTGACCTCACAATGTGCCGAAACAACCGAACAGTATTCATTAAAACCCCATTTACTTACGAGGTGCTGGAGGAGCTATCCAAATTCAGGATTGCCAGAATCTTATTAATAGTGAGGATGAGGATGAAGATAATTGGACGCACGTTTTCGCTTTCATTTCATGACAATTTGAACACTTGAACGCAACATTTTGTCTGGGTAGGGTAGACAGGTCATGGAATCAGAAAAGCAGCACATGCTCTTTTTTTAATGATGGAAAGACTTTCTCATGCAACTCCACCATCACACCGGAGATGAGAGTCTTAAATTGACTTTCTAAGGTCATGTCACAACAATATGCTCAAATTTAAGGCCGTACTTTGACTAGGCCACTCAAAACTTTTGATTTATTTCTTTTTCTTTTTGGTGAACCTTTGAGAGGTGAACTTAAAGTTACTCCTTCCATTTTTTTGTTGTTATTGCAATTGATTGGAAGTTTAATCAAAATACACTTAATGTCACTGCTTCAATTTCAAGGAAGAATTGCAGAATTATTCATTATGTAAATGTCCTCTCTGGCATCTTCAAATTTTCATTGGTTCATTTTAAGTACATGTTTATTCAGTATTCACTGATGTCGTGTCCCAGTTCTCTGTGCAATGAAGAACACGTATGTCTCTCATAATTCGAATGTCAGCAGGTGAGGGTTGGAATCTGGACCAAAGATGCAACTTCTGAGTTTCGTTTTTCGATTTTATTTAATTGCTACCACATCAAAGGAGTACCATAGGACTCCGTCTTGCCTTACTCCTAAAATAGATGCTTTTTCTCTAGCTTCAAAACCAACAGAACCAGATGATCTTCAAAAAAATAAAAAATAAAATCTTCTGTTAAAATTACGATTGATGGGTCAGGTGAAACTTAAAGTGAGGGCAAGCTTTGAAAATGATTTGCCTCAAAGCCATAGGCCCTTATCATTCCAGCTATTGTAACAAGTTAGACAGCAGCGTCTGAGTTAAAATTTTAAAAAGCCAGTCAGAAGGCGTCTTTGCTTTTGTGCTGACCTTTGACCTTGGTCTTAGAAGAGCCTGTTGCATGTGCGATCCTCAGGATCTGTCTTGTCTTTTTGAGGTTGTAATCTTCAGCGGCAGGAACTGGCTGGGTGGAAAAAATCCAACTGTGTGGGAAAATAACGAGGAGAGAAGCCTCCCCACTTTTACCTGCATCCACTCTGCTCTGCTCCGGAGGAACCTGACTGGAAGTTAAATATTGCTTCTCAGCTCTGCAGCAGAGATACAAACAGTTCATCACTGTTTTTCGTGCTTCATTCAGTTTATTTCAAAGCCTCGCCGACGGAAGCAGAGAGAAACAATGAACCGGTTAGGGGGCATTTACTTCTCTGCAGCTAGAGCAAAAACAGCAAAACATAGAAGCACAATGTCTGACAGCCAGCTTTACCATTTGTTATTTTCCGCATCCGTTTGTTTCAACTGTTTTCAGCTTCCTGTGTGTGTTTGTCCCAGCATTTTTTACCCATGCTTTCCTCAGTGTCTGAGCAAAGTGAACTATGGAATGGTTGAGTATTTTCACTTATCACTTTGGGGCCAAGAGTTTGCATGAAGTGACACAATATTTTAACTATGCGTTATGTGTTGGTGCTCAACAGCAGAATTTGTTTGCAAAGTCATATTTGTTTCAACTCTGCGCTCCCTTGAGCTCAGTTTCTTTAGTTGCTTTTTTACATGTTCTTGACTTTCATGGGTTGGAAATCAGCCATCATGACCCCCGATCCAATCATATTGGAAACATTGCAGAAATAATGAAATATGCACTTTAATTAAAAAAAAAAAAAAATAAATCACTGTATTATCTTCAAATTTTTCCTAATACAGAAAGAACCCTCTGCTTTTTTCGGGGATACGCTGTGTAGGAATAGAAATTAAAATAAGACTGAAAAGAAATTAGCAGTTGAAGAAGGAAATTGTTCCATCAACAAAAGCAAAATATTTGAGTTTTATTTTATCTACCTTCTGGGTGCTTATTGATAACTTCAACTATAGATACAAATAACACTGATTGGGGGCCAAATGTTTAGTGGGATAAACTTAAGTTTGACATTAGCATCACCGGCTACCAAAATGCTAACTACACATAGAGAACTGAGCGATACTGCCACCAATCAAACACCAGTAATGCTCCTTAATGTCTTCAGGTTATTCTCCAAGTCTGCTGGCATTCACTCAGTTACTTTCTCTCATCTTTTACTTTATATATATTAAACTAAACATTTCTGTAAAGATGCAGTAAAAACCCTTGTGGACTTGACCCCATACAATCATCGAGTTGAGGACTTCATGTTGCCCCCTGGTGGTTGGCTGTGGTACAGTTTGCTTTTATTGATTCATGATTACCCATTGAGATGAATGAGATGGACAAGCTTTGATTTTTGTGAGTCTTTATTTCAGCAGCATTCAAATCGCCTCAGCCAGTGACAGAAGAGAACCATAATCAGTGATGAGAGGCAGAGGAGTGAGATGACCAAATAAAACAGGAATACAAGCTTTTTTCTTTTAAACTATCACTTGTGTTTGATTTGGTTTACGGTGAACAGAGAACATTTGCAAACTCACAGAACATCCATAGTACCCAGAGTGTTAAACTACAACTGTTCAGAGGCACAGAGTCTGACCGAAGCTTCAAACAGCAGTACCAACAGGAAAGCTTTAATGCTGCATTCAGGTCCAGTGGGAAACCAGAGAAAAAAACTCAAGACCAACGAAAGTCTCCCAAAGTTTGAGCACTTTGACTCTGTTCCAAACTAACCTTCAACAAGTCAGACTTTACAAACCGAGGACAAAACAACTGTGCAAAATTTATCACGTGCCTCAGTTTAAATAGAAAATGTCGCCTGTTTTAATATTATTAATCTGAAATAAATATATGGATTTACATTAAAATGAGTTTTCAACAAATTTCAGTTAATCTCTGACAAGAGTAAAATGAGCAAATCACCTATAATTATACAAATAAACTGAAAAAAAAGTGGATATTTGTATCTTCATCTGTAATCTTGTTTCGCAGCTATGGAATTACAGGTGTAAAGCTTAAATAATGAAAGTAAAATGAAACAAAAATGTTCAAGAGTGAAATCATTATTACTGTGCGACATGAACGCAGTATTTATTTGACAACACACAAAGTTAAATAATAGAGCAGTTTGGACAAGTCCAGTGTTGCCTCATGTTAAATAAAGTGCTTTCTTAGTTGTTTTTTTTTAGATTTTTTACAAGCTCATCATTCAGACATAATGAATATTACAGTGAAGCAAAAGCAAAAAGCAAAAACACTGCAGCAGATATTGCACCAAAAAAATAAAAAAAAATAAAGTGACATGAAATGGCTGGATGCTTTTCCTTCAAGTTATCCAAACTAAAGCATTCCCACAGAGGGATTACAGCAGAAAACAAAACAAAAAACACACACAATGCAGTTAATATCATGGATACACATAACGCACATTAACATGTTGAACTTCCGTTAATAATTTACAGTGAAATATACAGACATGCGTTCACCTGCAATGTAAGCTTATTCTAGAAACCCGCACAACACCGACACATCCGGAGAACTCCGTCAGGCAGAGAGCCTTTTTATTTCTTTTATTTCTTAGTTCCTCCAGTTTATTTGGAAAATGTGAAGATTAAAGAGTGAAATCTACCCCAGGTTCTGATTTGAGATGTCCAGAGTGTGAAAACAGGACAAAGACAAACATTTCCAAGCTGTCAGAGGAAGAGGGACAAGGAAGCGATTTCCAGGTTTCGCCAGTTTATCTACACTTGGGATGTTTGTTGATCAGCAGCATTTTTAGTGAAAGTTCACACACACACACAAAAAAGATTTGACGTTTTGCTGTCAAAATGTCTGGGTTTCGAACGGAGATGAAATCAAGACACTTGTTTTAATAAATTATTAGGGACAAATATGTAGGACATACGTCACAAAACGTTGGTGCTCAGAGATGTGTCTGGTAAAAAAAAAACCCCCCAAAAAAACAACAAAAATAAAACTCGTACCACACAAAGAAATTTAATGTATTCAGCTTAATATATAAAGTCTTCAGTCAATTTACAACCATAAAAGATGAAGCAAAGAAAACATTTTCAAGTAAAGAGCGGTGAAATTGGTTGAGGATAAACTAAGGAGAGTTGAAGAGTTTGGGACAAGATGGAAAACAACAAGAAACTGACGTTTTTCCCTCAGGAGGTTCAGTTATTGTCAACACCCAACAACATCACCATGATTTCAACATTTTATTGTAGAAATCATTTAAAAAAAAGGACAAATGACAAAAGATTTTATAAGTTACGGTTGATTTCACTAAGTCGATTCAATGGAAAGGAAAAAGAGTTAATCAATTATTGGTTGGACGACTAAATATTCAGGACGTCAGTTTTTCCAAGGGTCGAATACTTTATGTTTGTGTGCAAAATGTTTACCTTGTCAGGTTTGATTGTCTGAGTTCACGCTCACGCAAATTTCCAGACTTTTCCCAAAAAGTTCAGGGAAAAAAAAAAAATAGATAAATAAATAAATAAATAAATTACAGAAGCTGAAATCGTTTTTAAAAACAGCAGAGCGTTGGTGGCGAGCAGCTTGGCCGTGTTTGGCTGGACACCGCCGATGAGGCAACTCCTCATCGTGAAGGAATCTCCCTAAGATGAAAGGACCTTCAGGTTTAATCCAGCTCTCAGTCGTCACAGCTTGTGTGAATATTCACCTGCCTAATCCAGTGTAAGCCTTCGCTAAGAAACTGTTAATCTGCTTGCGTTTTTTTTTTTTTTTTTTTTTTTTTTTTATCACTCCCGAAATCCTGCCTGTGCTCTCTGAGCTTCAGATAAGAACTCATTAGCAGCAGCCGCATGTCCGAACCTTCCCCCGCTTTAACGACAAAGCGTACCAAGGTCAGAAGGGCGCAGGTGGAGCCTGAACACCCGGAAAGTGGAATGAAATGTAGAAACTTTTAACAAGGATCTCCTTGTTTTCTATAGCATTTTCAAGAAAAAAATAAAATAAAAATCAGACAAAACATTTTGGAACTGAAAAACTTTGGTGTGCATTTACTTTGATGTGTATTTTTCCAATCCAGTGGAAGATGGAATTTGGGGAGAAAAAAAAAAAAATAAGCAACCCGCCCAAACACCCGCGGGTTTTAACCGTGTATGTGTGATGATTCATTTAACAGGGAACAACAAAAGAAACACGAGGATGTGCTGCAATTCCACACGGATGCTGCTGCGGATCTGCGCTGCCATGGCAACAAGCCATAACTGCTACACCTGGGCAGAAGATGCCGTTCCACTACTGGACTAACAGCTGGTACTAAAAAGAAAAAAAATAATAATAATACTAATACAGCGGGCGAGGTGCGAGGGAGGGAGGAGGACGAGAGAGGCGGTCAGAGAGTCACGAGGCAGGTGAGCACTCCGCCATAAACATCTGTGTTTAGCCTGGAAACAAAACGACAAGAGGAAGAAAATAAAAAAACGCACAACTGGATCTCTGTTGGTTTGATGAAATATGACAAAACGCGCCAGCTTTTTGTTTTATCAATGCTTCCTGTTCTGAAAACACGATCATATGTATAATAGAGGTGGTTTCAATGTCGATGTCAATGCTAAAACTCAGAGATGCAGTTGACTTAAACATTTATCCTCTCTTCATTCTGTAGAAACGTACACAAAGTTTGACCGGATGAGATCCAAACTGTCGATCGCTCTTCATGCTGACTGAGTTTTGTTTGAATTTCTATATCACGTACTTAAAAATTAAAATATTTTTGGCTTTGCGACAGCCGTCTTTGAAAACAGGTGTGCTACAGTCAGCGCTAGCTTTGCGTAGCTAAATTAACTCAAACAGACTCTTGTAAACCTAAGTGCAATATTAATATATTTGATAAAAATGCTGAAATTAGGAATCCAAGTTGAAGATTCTCGCTCATGCTTAAAAATCTAAAACAGAACCAAATTATTTTGCATTTATTCTATGGATGCAATGGCTCCTGCATTTATTTATTATTAATGCTATTTTTTGGCATCGGGATCAATTATTTCACTCCCGACAGAATCATCCTTCACTGATTTCAGATTCTTTAGAGAAAAGTTTACTCTTTATCAACTTTTACTGTATTTATGAAAGGGAGAGCTTTTTAGTTTTCAGAGAAAACATTAAAAACTTGTATTTTCTGTGGTGAGCTGGATGTTTAAAAGGTCAAAGACAAAACAAACAAACAAACAAAAAAAAGAATTTGACTAAAACAAACCTTTTTTTCCACAGAAAATGAAAAGCATCAGATTTTAGGAGTTTATGATCTCAGAGAATGACATCTAATTAGTTTCATTTATTCCCACCAGTCAAAAACCCAGAAACTTTCTTTTTCTCATTAAAGCTTTAAGCTAAACGATGGAATCATCCAGTCGTATATAAAAAAAATCATCGCTTTCCTGAAAACTCACCAGCATCTGTGACTTAGAGTCGTTGCGTTGAAGCGAAGCCAGTTTGCATATTTCTGTGTCCGTTTGTTTTTTTTTTCCTAACGGTGTTGCATATTTTATTCCAGAGCCGTTTAATGTGAAAGCAGGCAGAGCTGACAGATATTCGCCGATACAGATGTCACAGGATCTTACTGGTGGGTTTGAGGCATCGGCGGAGCGAAAATGTCACTGGGTTCAAACTTCCTGAAGGAATCCAGGCGAGTGAATAACTCCTCGACTTAGCAAAATGTTAGGAACGGTTCTGGAAACGTGTCCCGGTTTCAGATCGGGCGCCGTGGAAATGTGACATTCCGGCTGAAAGCTGTTTCGGACGGCAAAACGAGGCCCAAATGTCAGGATTCGTTTGAGGAACAAAAAAAAAAGATGGTGAAACAAACGGCAGCTCCTCTGCTGAATGTTAACCATAAGATAACTCCTGTAAGGATTTAGATCCTTCAGTTCAGAGCTTGGATCAAACATTGCTTGGAGAAGGATTGAGAACAAATACTTTAATAGAAATGTCACAGAACGGCCATAGTGCGAGAGAGAAAAAGATCCCAGAATGGCGTTCTAAAGCGAAAGAGAAAAAAACTATCTCCACACAGCAAAAAAAACATTAAATATCAAGTATTTTTGTCCAGTTTCTAGTGCAAATATCTTAGCTCGGCTAAAATAAGACCTTCAGAAAGACAGCAGCTTGTTTTAAGTCAATACTTCCTTGATATTAATAAAAAAAAAAAAAACTAGTTCTATTGGAAGATTTTTTTCACTCATTTTTAAGTTTGAAGATCTGCCAATGGAAGTAGTATTTTTCCATCAACGTTAAGTATACACTTAAAAAGAAGCTATTAAAAGTTACTTTTAAGATAATACACTTGAAATTAAAAATAGCCAAGAGATTTGCCCTAGAAACTATACAAAGAAAAAAGACTTGGTAAGATTTTGTGTTTTTGCAGTGCAGCTTAAACAAATAGTTTGGAAGAAGATCTTACTTAAAGCAACAGCTAGACAAATCCAAATTCTTCCTTTAGGAAGGATGTTTTCCCTGTGAGAAGCTGGGGATTTAACCAAGAAGAAGAAGAAGAAGAAGAAAGTTCGAGGCTCAAAAACTTCAGAAGAAAAAGTATTTCCTCATGTCAAGGTTGTCTGAACGAAGAGATGATAGACAGCGGGCAGAAGGAAGAAGGGTTCCGTCTCTTCTGTGGCTGTGGAAAGGGAGAAAAAACTGGACCAGCGGTTAAAAAAGCAGAGAGGGTGTGTTGCTGAAGGTGAACTTAAGATATTAGATATCGGTTTGCAGATCAAGAACTCCAGTGTTATCCAGGGATACAGTGAGTGCTTTCGATGGAATGCAAAGAAGGCCGGGTTTCAAGTCGGAGACTTCATTTAAATTAACGCTAACACTTTTCCTCTCACAGAGGCTGGGCGCAGTCAGTCTGAAACTCATCAGAGGACCAATAAAGATTAAAATGTAAGCAGCAGCAGCAGCATGTGAAACATCTAAGGTTAGACTTTAAATGACGTTCGGTTCCAGCGATCCGCAGTGAGACGACGGCGTCTTCCAAATCAAAGGCACAAATCCATAGTTTTTATCCGTGACGTCTTCCGAGATCCAGGTGGTATCAGTCTTCCTAATGTAGTGCTTTTTTTGTTTAATCTGAGCTCAGAATATCAATATTAGGATTCAGGACGGGTACGGTCAATCAGTCGGCGTGTTTGATTGCTCGCCGCCTCAGTAGCTCTTTGGTTTGGGGAGACGCGACGATCCGGAGCCGAAGGCTTTCGCCTTCAGCCCCGGAGAGTTGACACGATCCAACAGCTGCTCCGACGGCCTCGCCTTCGGGGACGCCGGGGCGGAGCCGTTGGCGGCATGAGACAGGAAAAGGCGGAGCTTGGAAGGGTGCAGAGGCATCAGGGATCTGGAACCGGTCCCTCTCCTTTCCGTCTCTTCTTCCTCCCTCCCCGGCTTCCTCTGTGGGTTTCCATCGTCCGTCGCTCTTGTTGGGGTTGTGCAGGTGGCGGCGATTGGTTTAAAGGATGGGGGGAGACCATCAGGAGGCATTTCAGCGTGGGCGGGGTTACCTGAAGGCGGCGCTTGGTTTGTCAGTGGTTCCTGGTCTTCCTGATGGGAGGAGTGAAGTACCTGTGACTGAAAACAAACAACAAACAAACAAACAAAAAAAAAAAACACATTTTAGGTCTTCATCAGCTAACGGACACACACCTGGCTCTGATTTTCGACTAACATAAAAGCTTGGTTCTGGACAGGTTTTGCAACAACATAAACCTCCAGCTCTTTGTTGCATAATTTATCAGGTGTTGGAGCTGAGAAGAGACGGAGCGAGCTGTTCTGTCAGGTGGACAATCGTTTCACACATCCACACTTTGATCCGAGAGTCAAACCGCTTCGATTCATCTGCGTGTTCGCTTTCATCTGTTTGTGTGTGTGTGTGTGTGTGTGTGTGTATACGGCTTGATTACAACACCGTTACAACGTTATTTAAATTTACTTGTTGGTTTTGCTTGCTTCCTGTTGTAGTTGCTGATTACTTTTCCTCTCACAGCTCATGGCAGCCCTCTCTGTGGTTATTGAGTGGAAAAGCAAATGACTTAAGTGCTTGTTGTTCAGAGCTAGGGGACTTGTGTCAAGCTGTCACGAAAATCATTGAAAAAAAAAAAAAAGCTGTTTAAAATGATCACATTCGTGCGTGATGTCATTTTTCGGAGAGCTCAGAACAGAAACAAGCCGTTTTCACCTGTAAGTGTTTTTGCCGAACTGAGCACAGCTTTAACTGATGATAGTAACAAAAGCGTGTACCCTGCTGCGACTGAATTATCAGGCTAACTTTACCTATTTTCTGTACGTTCGTGCATCGTTTCGGGGGAAATGTTTGTTTTATGTCTTATGGGGCGGGGCAATAAATCAATAACAATATATAAAATAATAGAAACATGATCGACAGCAACAGATAGTACGACTGATAAAAGGTTCAACATATAGAATATTCATCGAACTCCGATCCAGAGCCTCACAGCATTCTGGGAAATGTAGGCAGAGGAAAGTCTTTATCTCCTCAACCTCTCACGGTGAGCATCAGCTCACTCTCTCGCTCTGTGGTTACCCAACGACAACTTGTTGAGTAACATGCGCAGCAGCAGTTTCAGGTTTTGCCACTGTGCCTCATAACAGCTTAATAATAATAATAATAATAATAAAAACAGCATGGAGTGAAAATTGTGACTAAAAGAAGAAAGGTCACACTTTTAGTCAGTTAAAAAGCTGATCAATAATTATCAATAGACTGATATGAAATTCTTATGTGGCGATACAGTTTTCAGGAATATCGTCCAGCCGTAATATCTTGCTTAACTAGTGATGTGTGTCCTCTACTTTAGTCACTTTACTTTAAGAAATCCATTTTTACTTTCACACTATAATATATTCATGATTGATTGCCGTCGGTGAATCCTCAAACTGTTTATTATCTAAAAATTGGAAAACGAAGACAAAGCTGATTACATTTCCAGCTTTCTAACCTTTTATCCACTTCTGATGTTTAAATTTGTTTAAGGAATGGGCATTTAGACAGACAGATATATGTCAATAATTTGGGGGGAAAAAAACAACCTTTCAACCTTTCCAGACTTTCCAAAAGTTTGTAGTGGAAAATTAGAGAAAACTGTGGTTTTCAGTTATGTAATTTCAGTCTAAAGTAGTTATGAAGACATATTTTGGAGAAACACAGTTTAGACATATTTGCTGGAAAAAACAAACAAACTCCTGGATGATATCAGCAGTTCAGGGTAAGAAACTAAACATTAACTGGTAAACACCGACATCTGGTGGCTAGAAAAGGAACTGCAGCCTGTTGGTATCCGCATTTCCGACTGAGACGTTTCAATCCAACCTCATAAAACATGCATGAGCAGCCAGAGTGAATAAAAAGGACAGAATGTAAACTCAAAATCACAAGAAAATTCACAGAAATGACGAGATACCTTACAGAGAATGGTGATGACAAATGAAGAGCACTCTCCTATTTTCTCTTATTTTCTTTCTTCTCTTTCTGCTGCCAACCCTTTCCAACCCTCTAAGTGTTCTGAGGAGATACTAACATAAAGTGCTGAACCTCCCAAACTGCCCTCTTATGAGCCCCCCTGGGGCCCATCAGGGCTATAATATCTCGCCACATCGCATCATATCACTAAAATCAACAATTAGAATCGTTACAATAATGGGTAAACATGAGCTTGTCGAGCTGAGCTGCAGGCAACGAGCTGCTGTCAAACTCCTCAATTACCCTGGAAATTATTAGGACTGTAATGGAGCTCTGCAGAAATATGGTTAACACGCAGATGAGGAGAAACACAGGGCACTCACAAATGAAGTGAATAAGGCTGATTATTGGGCAATTACTGCATGTACTGCTACGGGCTTCTTTGGTCAACAGTGACACGGGAAAAAGAGCAACCGAGACAGGCTGGGTTTTACTGTGAATAAAATGCCTGTTGGAAGGATAAGGTGCTTATTTTTACCTTACAAGGGTGAGAAGTTCAATAACTTAAATCTCAGTTTAGCTCAGAGAAAAGACAAAAGCTCAGAAACTCCATCTCAGACTCGACACAATGCAGTCAGCATGTTAAACGTTGAAGTTCATGACAGGACAGTTAGAAAAGGAAGAGTTATTGGAAGAGTTGAAGGATAACGCGTCTTCTTTCCAAAAGCAAGTGTGACTGCACCACTAAGAATTGCCAAGTTATGTCTGGATGAAAGAGGAACGCTTCTGGAACGTCTCATACTAATTTGCAATGCTTCATTAGAGTAGACCATGAACTCATCTGTTTTTCATTAGAGAACCAAACGGGAGGACATTCGTATGTCAGCTGAACCTTAGTTCAAACCGGTTGGTTTGATCCGGTTTGAACCAACAGGAGAGCAGACCTGGAACTCACTGGAGTGTTTGCATGTTCAGCCTAACTTGGGACCGCTGACAAGACGAGCTGCAGAGCAGAGATACTCAAATCCAGGAACAGAGGGCCGGTCAATGCACCCTTAGACAGGCAAAGTGGAAAGATCCATAGTCTTGTTGTAATGAGACCACTTATCCTGACTGTGTGAATTCTTCGCTCTCATACTTGGAGTGTAATTTCATTGATTGGAGCCCTTTTGGACTTTGACGGATGGACAGGAAACGGGATCATCCTGACAACTTGTTTTATCTTGACATGGACGAGACTAAAGTTTGTTCTATTGTTGCTAAACTTCCATCGGAAAAGAATTCATCCTCTTGAGGACCACCCTTCAAGATCGATCCCAAAGATATGCATTCCTACTCCTAAGTCTGAGCTTGGAATAATGGGGCAATGGATTTGTTCAAGTCAGAAAATAGAAGTAGTGGTATTAAAATTCAAATGATAAAAGTTGGGTTATCTGAGAACAGATGGTGTGCGAGTGCCGGAGTTGGGTTTCTTGAGAAGGTTTGGGATTTCCGAACTGCTGCAATATTACTTTACAGAGGTGGATAAGACCGCCTTAGCCAGTTCCTATGTTGTTAACGCTTCGATCAGCTCAAGGGGTTGACACGATTGCCTTCTCAGAAACGCTTTGAAACAAAAACTCAGAGCTTTCTGAGAAACGGCTGAAATGCCCACAATATTTAAATTAATCTGCACAGCAGCTTGAGAGGACTTAAGGGTTTTGTCTGATGTGAAGCAATCATTTGCAGAGAGACAACCATGTGTTATCTGCAGCTTTCAGCAACTATAAGTCCTTTTAAGACCTTTTGAAATTCAATACAGAAAAAAAAAATAAATATATTGGATGGCTGAGAAATTGTGTATTACAGTGAGGCATAGCAAAACCTGTGAACTCAGCTTGGATCCCATGATGCAGTCAGAAAAGCTGGAAAGCTAGCTCTTTAGCAAGGATATAATACCAGCTAGTAACCGGGAACCTCATCTGCAAAGCAATGACGATGTTTACTTGCAACATTAAATAGTCCCACCACAACAAACCGTAAACAAGGCCAACTTACATTTTCTTAATAAATTTAAGGCTTTAATTTTAGAGACATAAATTTAAGAATTTTAAAGGATGCGCAGACACTCTGGTGTTAAACTACAATTTCCACAATCTTCAGCTGCTCAGCAACTGGCCTCCAGGTGGCAGTATTATCAATGAACGTTAATCTGTATTTTACCATCAACGACTACATCAGTTCGGAGTGTGACTAACTTTCTCCAGTTGTGATTTACAGCACCAGCTCAGATTACACAGTCCTCACAGATAGCTTGCTTTGTGGGAATCACAGTGGGAAAATGGAGGGGAGAAAACTGAAAATGAGGAGACGGAGAAGGTTTGACTGCAAGACAAAGGAAAGTTGCTACCGTACCAAGCTTTGTCACTGAAGTAAAGCACAAGATTTTCCACTCCTGAGCGAAAGCATGGAGAAGAGACACAGAGAGGAGAGGAGGAGGAAAGGTTAGAGGGAAAAAAAGCTAAAAATAGTCAGTTTTCATTGCAGTTTAAAGCACAAGGAAGATTTCCTTTGTTAAAGAGGTCGGGACCAACAATCCTCCCAGAATTTCTGAAGGTCTTTCAGTTTATTTGCACTTTCATTTTTCATTCACTCTCAGTCTAGGATTTGTCCATTTTCAGAAGAGTATGTTCTTTGTTTGTTAAGCCTTCTATTTCTCATTCAGGCACTTAATGAGCCGGGGTTTTGTTGACAAGGACAATTTAGTGTAAACCGAATTTTCAGAGAAATTGTTTTGAGCCGAATGTCACGGAGGTCAAAACTGAATCCTACTTCTCTTGTCAAATCTCTGCAAATTGTCATAGATGACAGAGAAAAAGAAGGATCTTAGCTGCAACGAGGGGATTTCCAAAGAGGTGAAAACCCCAAACGTTGACGCTTCTCTCCTGGGTCTTGACAAGGTTTCCTTTACTTGGAAGACATGCTCATTTGTTTGGGGATGTAACCTCAACTCGTTTAGTCGCGTCGAGTTATTGAGGAACAAAATGTGCAAACGTACTTTGAAATACCTTCAAAAAGCCTTGGAGAACTATTGATCAGGAGGGCACAGAAGCCCTGGCTGCTTGGAAGGAAACCTGGATGGAAAGCATCGAGAAAGCTGAATTTCAGTAAACTCATGTCTGAGGTCAGTTTGCAGTCAGGCTTGCTGATAAATATCCCAATGGGTGAGTTAGGAGAATCTCTTTGATTTGGGGGGAAATGTGTTTCGAACAGATGATTCAGAGACGGAGCCGGTAGAGCAGATTAATCCTAGAACATCAATGGATCGGTTCAGGCAAACCTGAACTGCATCCTGCTCAGACAGGAGCTTCAAAGGTTTGAAAGCGATAGCAAGAACTTCCTCCAAGTAGATTCGGCTATTTCTGTCAAAACTGTTGCATTCATGAGTAGTTTTTCAAAATTTTCTGTTCATTTTTAAAACAGTAAAGGCTAATTAGTGAACGTCTGGTGAAGGAGTCTTGACAGTTTTGTGACTCACTCTTTCTAGCAAGGTGGGAGGGGATGCTTGGCTTGGGCCTCCCCCTGATAGGCCTGGAGCGCTGATACTGCCAGGGTGGAGAGAGGAAAGGGACAGGAGGAAACACCTGAGACGGAGACGGGGACAAAGAGAGATGGAGAAGATGCTGATACTCCACATGGAGAAAAGACGACAGGATAGATGAGGGACGAGGAGAAAAAAAAAAAAAAAGAAGGTAGCCCTCTCAGAAAGTTTCCCCTTAAATAAAAGGATTTAAAGCTAATAAGTGAAACGAGGAACAAAAAAGAACGTGGAGTAAAAATAGCCGCAGGTAATGGAAGTGAGATTTCAGAGTGAGGAGAATAAAAGCCGCTTTCTGCCTGCACAGTTTGTAAAAAAAAAAAAAAAAAAAAAGAAATACAATCAGAAATTCATGAATCAGAGTCGGAGATGGTGCAACCGACGGCAAGAAAATTTCTAAATTATAGGTTCTGTTTGTGGATCAGCCTCGATTTAATTCATAATGAAAGTGTTCAAGTATGTGTGTGTGCATGTGTGTCAGTGTGTGTTCTCACAGTGTGTTCTCTCCACGGTGTCTGCGAGGCCACACACTCGCTCTTTGTCACACTTGTCTGCGTTTGCTGCTCCATCCTTCCAGACGCCTCCTGACAGCGACACCTGGTGGTCAGCGTGGGAACAGTCTGCACACGCACACAATCTTCAGTCGTACACAAGTAGACAGTGACTAAAATATTTAATATTTATTAATGTCTAAAGTTCTCAAGGCTGTGACGGGCTTTTTTTAATCCCTTTTTTTTAACTAAAACTGAGAAAACTGAAGCTGCAGCAGCATCAAACTCACCAGTTGCATGGTTAGCTGTGCGATGGTCCGGTCTCGGCTCCTCAGTTCCTCCCGGAGCTGCTGCACCTCCTGAAGGAGCGCCTCCACCTACAGACAGGTGGAATGTTGAGCCGAGGGATTATGGGAAATGTAGGCTAACACAGAAGACTAACAAGGCTGAACTTGCTGACCTGCGAGTCTGAACTGTGAGACAAGTCGTTTGTTTCTGGACTTAGTGTGTCTGTGGTCAGAGTGTCGTCGTCCAAATCCTCCTCCTAAAGAAGAAAAAAAAAAAAAGAAAGAAAAAAAGAGTGGAAATAAACATATTTAATACATAAAGACATGGTTAAATTAGAAACAAGATTAGGCTTATAGATGTCTTGATTCATTCAATATTTTGATGACTCATATTTAATATATAAACTCTCAATTTCTTCTGGAGCCTGCCATCAAGGCTCCAGCAGCCAAATGTAAAGTTTTTTTAAACCATGCTTGGAAAATAAACAATGGATGATCTGACGTTTGCTGCAGACTTCTAAGTTTCACGTCTGTTTAGACAAACTGTTGGTGAGGAAGAGCGTTCCCTTTCACCTGCAGCAGCAACCTCTGCAGGAACTCCAGCTGTGACCGGACTGCAGAGCAGTCCTCAGCGAGTTCCTCCACATCCAGACCCAGAGCCTGAGGAGCTGGAGAGCAACAGGCCGACCTGCAGAGTTTTAACCAATGTTTACAGAAGCAGGCAGAAAATGCAAAGGGAAGCTGTGATTTTAAGAGGATGGAGGAAAGAAAGACTGGCAGAGCACGCTACCTGATTTTATCCTCCTTTGTCTCAGGGTCCTGAGAGAGTTTGTAGCACTGGATATCACTGTGGACCGACCATATGACAGATTCAGAGTTAGAGAAGTAAAAAAAAAAAAAAAAACACACAAAAAAATTAAGATTCCCAGCATGAATTCAGTTTAAAAAAAAAAATCCACCCACATCGACTTCTTAACTCATCGTCAAGGTCTGCAGAAGCCTTAGATATCTGTAGTGGTGTTTATACGGCTCTGAAAGCGCTCCAAAGGTGGAAATTGGCCTCGAGTCTAACCAGTGGTGTCGATGTGCTGAAAGCTCAAGCAGCCTTCACATACTGAGAATATTTAAACATGAGCAGAGTTCACCTCATCAAGCTGTGCGCTGTAAGATTTTCCTATTTTTTCCCCATCCACAGAAAAAAAGAGGTTAAATCTCCACATCTTCCAGAAAGTTCTGCCATTTTTCTGCCTCATCTGAAAACACCTTCCCTCATCCTCCCACCCACCCACGGCCAGATGTGGCGCCCTGGGCTGGAGCCTGTTTTGGTGCCCAGTAAACTAAGAAACAATAATTTTTCTAATGCAAATTACAGTTTGTTAACAGGTAGCCCTTTACGTCAGCAGATATGAACTGATGCATTGTAAGTTTAATACTTCCTCTTGACAATAAATAGTAATGTTCTGTACAAAGAACTGGTTTTACTAGAATATTGTTTATACTCATAAAAATCCTAAAATAATACAACCACCATGAGTTTTATACAAAATTAAATTATTTCAAAACGCTCATTCACTTACAAGAAAATAAAAAGTTTTTGATGCCCCCAACAACTGGAGCCCTGGGCTACTGCCCCTGCAAGGCCAGCTCCCACCATCAATTTCAGTCAAAGTGAAATTAGCTGCATTTTCATTACAATCAGAAATGAATAACACTGTTGATATTCTGCAAATGTTGAACCCTTATCATGCGATAAGTCATTAAATGCCATCCTCCTCCTACAACTAGTACAACATCCAGGTGGTTGGTCACATGACTTGTATGATGCAAGAAAAAAGGTTTTCCACTCCTGTTTTGTGAAATCAATTTGGAAAACAACTTCATCCTAGCACAAAAACCTTTTACTGAAAAACATTTTTCCACCCCCGCCCCCAAAATTGGACTCGATTCAATTAAGAAAATTTACTTTCGCAATTCGGAGCTATAATTGCAACAGAGACACATCTGCCAGTGGGAGGAAAACTCATAAAGGGATCATTTTTCCTGAATGCACCACTACTGTAGCTCTATCATATGCTAGAAATCGTAAGATGGTTTGATTTAACTATAAACAGCCTTAGATAATAAACCAGTTGTCTTCTCACCTCTCCATGTCGTTGTCCTGCGTTCCCCAACAGAGCTGTCTTCTTCTCCACTGAGCCATGCTGGACAGCCCCTCTCCATCTGCAAGGTTCAGTTTCTCAAGGTCATTTTCAGCAGATGCAAAGCAGGAAGTGACACCAAATGTCCTTACACATCCTCATGAGGATTCTCTTCCTCAGAGAGGACAGCAGCAAACGTGTTTCTTTATCGGACTCTACATAAACATACCGCTATGCAGCGAGGAGTCCTCTGGGAAATCTACGTCCAGCATGAGGTCATCGTCACCCAGATCACAAGAGTCCAGGTTGTTTAAGAGATCCTGTGTAAAAGTACATCTTTAGGGAAATGTTTGGATAGACTGAAAGCATCAAACATCAAGTTTTAGAAAAGAAAAACAAGGAAAACTGATATTGGACATTATTTGAGTCCATTCCAGCTACAGTCTATCGGATATTTGTGACATTAAAAATGACATTAAAGATGATTTTTAAAAAAACAAATCACCTCGGGTGTATTCTCCGTCACATTTTTAATGGTTCCATGAAAAATTCTTGTTTTTTTTTTTTCTTTCTGATGTCGACATCGTTTTCCAGAAAAGTGTGGAATTTCAGAAGGATTTATTTGGATAATTATGATTAGAAAAATCCAGAATTTCTTATCATACAGACAATTCTTTTAAATCTCATTGTGTGAAGTTTGATCCCTTCCTTATTTTTTTATGCTTCTTTAATGCCTTTGTGCCATCTAAACTGGAGTTAGTTTGGGAACTTCTGATCAAGTTTAAAGATAGTATAGTTGTACTTTTTGGGAATTTGAATTAGTTGTGAATACATCCAAGTTCAATCAGTGACTTATAACCCAAAACGAGAAAGAGAGTTGGACAAAATCCGCATGTCAAAGACATCATATGATTAAAAATCATGTAAATCGTTTTAATAAGCCATCTGTTTTTCACAAAATTCTAAATGTTATCTTCTGCAAATGAACTTAGCAACAAAGTCTCGAAATTCAAAAATTGTTTCAGATTCAGTTTTGCTTTTTTCTCCCCCATACTCAACCAGAAATTGGTAAGAGAACAACCCCGAAGAGCAACACTGACTCCTGGTGGTGACGACAGACAAACACAGGTGTAAATTCAAACAGGAGAAAGACTTCAGCCTTCAGCCGAGAGCTCGTTAAAGTCCTCAGATCGTTAACGGCCCGCGCTCGTTAGGATCAAGCACTGAGCGAGCCACAGCTCATTAACACAGAGGACACACTGAGACAGCAGGCCCATTAACAGCCTCTCTGCATCACTCACTGAGTCCACCGGCTGAACTGAACTGAAGGTCGGAGCCCGGGCCTAAGCCTGCTGATCCTCCTTCAGCTTATCTGAAACCTCCGCGCTTCGTTTATCGGATCCAAATGCTTATCTCACAGAAACCGCAAAAGCAGCAAAGAGTCAATGTCGGGTGAATAATTATGAAATTAGACGAAACGCAGAGCTGATTAATTTTCTCAGCTGTGACATTAATCTGCTCAAACTGCTTATTTGATCAGGGAAAAAGATGTAAGTTTGAGAGGTTCTGGTCCTCCAGAAATGATATTGTGTTTTGAATACATTTTAAAAAATGTATACCAGTAAGAACTTAGCTTTGTATGCTGCAAAAGAATAAGAAAAAAAAACCTGAATCTGGTTGGGTTGTACTTAGCAGAAGGGGACATCAGAGGGCGCCAGAGAACGTTGTTTAGACTTTTTCAAACAGTGCTACAAATTTTATTGATGCTTAAAGGTCCATCCAAGCTGCACCTTCAATAGATTATGGTTCTTATGTGAAATCTAAAGCAATAACATCAGCCTGATATGAAATTTTCATATTTGGCTTCTGGTTTCTGGGTCCTGTGAAGCAGAGAAGTCCTTTATTGGCAGGAGGGGGGAGGGGGTTCTTAAAAGTGGATTGATTTTGTGAAAATACACCTGCAAAGGAACAATCTCCAGGGGAAATATGGAATATCAGTCCAATAATCTTATAAATGCATTCCCCTGACTGAACTGTGGAGTTATGCTGCCACATATGTACAGTTCCAACCCCTAGAGTCTGGAACAGCTCTAATATTTTGCTAGAAACCTTTAGCTGTTTGTGAGGAGTAATAAACCGATCTCCCCCTCTGGTTACAGCAAGAACAAATAACTGTCAGCTGAGTAAACGATGAGGTCTAGACTCCTTACGATGCTGTTGATGTCCGAGTCGAAGCTCCCGATGTGGTGGGTGGTGTTGCTGTTGGTGTGGATGGAAGCAGTAGTGGTGACGCCCCCCAGAGGCTCCAGACCTTCCTCGTCCCACATGTAGGTCCCCCCAGAGCCACAGCTGTCAGAGGGGGACAGGTCCAGAGAGGAGCCACCCTGCGAAACGGAAAACCTCAGGATGATTTCGATTTGAACTGACGACAGTCTAAGGTATATTCTAGAAATGCTCTTTATTCTTTTTTTTGTGAGTTTTTCTCCAAGAGCAGATTATTTCTTTCTGCAAAAACACTCAATCGCATTGCGTGAGGTCCTATCTTTGTCTCGTCAGTCTTTTAATATTTGACCGAAATGTTTCTTTTTTTTCTTTTTTTTTTCTTTTTGAGACTTATTTCTAAACCTTTGTGGCAAATTCTAATCTAGTGTTCCTGATTTTCTTGCTGTGGACAATTACACCCTCATTGTTTTGACCACAAGCCATTTCTCCCGCTGGCTTTAGACTCTCGAGTTTGTTTTGGTTGTAGCTTTACAATGCCCTGCGCTATAGATCGCTTCCTGCTTTTGAAGCGATCTCTTGTCTGCCTACACCCATATTTGCATTCAAACCGCGCCACAGCTGACTTCAACCGAACCGAGACCTAGGTTTTCAGGCGGACCAGAGTTTGCTTTTTTTTTGGTCTGCATCATTGTTTAAATTGTGCATTCACATCTCTGCAAATGAACTGGACTTTCTAGACACACAAACTAGAGTTTGGCTAAGGTGCACTAAACAGAGCTAGAGTAGAAATAAAATTTAAATGTAAAGCATTTGTTCGACCACCAGCTGAATCACTACCCTAAGGTTTTCTGCCATTGCTGTTACATCACATTAAGGCCGCACAACATCTCCTCTCACACCGAACTTCTTAAGTACAAGCTAACAGCTGTGTGGGACAACGTCACGTCCAGCTCTGAGACAAATCATTTCTACAGGTTAAGAATTGAAACGTTTGCTGAAATAGGCTTTTGTGAACAGAAAACGATTGTTCCTGTGATTCTGCTCCACTCATGTTTGAAAAGAACTCAAAGCAGGAACCACATGAAGCATTTTCGGTCCAGATGTCCAATGAACTTGGTGGGACAGTTGCAAAGCCGCAGCTTGCTGATGGGAGTGTTTAAGCTTCCAAACAATGAACTGATGAGTTCACCTATCTTTGCTTTGGGTGGGGTCAAACTGCACCTGCAGCATCTACAGAGAGTAACAAAAAGCCGTGTTTGTTTTGGATTAATTATTCAGAGCTGTATAATGTGAATACGTAAGTTTTTTTTCCTAGATGAAAATCTGGAGAAAGATCTTGAGTTATCTCACTGCACATTTTCAACTTGTAATGCTTTATTTCAGGAAAACGGCTTCAGTTGGGGTCAAGATATCTTGACCTGGACATCAAACAGGAATTCAACATTTTTATAAATTTCGAGGTAAACCAATAAGCTGAGGCGTACTCAGGTAACGGCGAGGAAACAAACACATTACAGTTTAATTCTAGGATCTTATAATGGCTAAAATAAAAGGTTATTTTGAAATATGACCTAAAAGCGTAAGGCAATTTCAATTTATGTTGTTTTTTTTAGAAGATAAAGTTAGATAAAAACACTCGATGTATAGAACTCTACTCTGAATTTACAGCTGTGGAAACAGGATTAGATAAAGCTGAACAATCTGGCAACCTCTGCTCCAGAATGTTAACTCACAGCCATTCATCAGCAAAGAAGTTAGAAATACTACAGGTTTGTGTGCTTGGATCAATACATTTAAATTTATATGAGGCCTTAAAATTGACATTTTTGGGTTACTTTGAGGAAAGAGCTAAAGAAAAAAAAGTTTTGGATCTTAGGACAGGAAAACCTCTGCAGGAGCCGTCACATTGATCTGGTTCAGTAAGTGGACCAGATAGATTAATGGACCGATGATCTCTAATAGTATAGTTAATCTGAGTTTAAGCACCTTTTGACTATTTTTCACCCATATATTTTAATCAAAACAAAATAGGAAAAGAAGTATTGTTTAAAGTTTTGTCTAACTGGTTTAAACCCGTTACCTGTTCATGATAGTCAGGCTGACTTGACTTTCTCCGACGGGCAAGTTGGTTAAGTCGGTGCTCGTCTTTATCACCTGGACACAAAAACAACTTTTCTTTCAGTTGGAATAGTTAAAGTATTTAGCTGACCTTAACAGCAACTTTAAAAAAAAAATCACCTCTGATGGAAGTCCAGTCCAGACTATCATCCAGGAAGCACAGTCCTGTTGTCTTGGCGACCGTGCTAATCGCGTCCTTGTCGTCATCCAGCCTGGTGCATGACTGGTCGAGTCCCGAGTCATCCTCCTCGTTTTTGGATGAAAACAGTAAGATGCCAACTCCTCCGTTTCCTGACAACAACAACAAAAAAAAGAAGAGAACGTATTAAAATGCAAAACGTAACGGAGATCGGTCACACAGAGTCTAGTTCTGATTTTGAACACAGAGGATTTTTCATGTAATGCCACATTATTCACATAAACGCATCACCGACCAACGCATTTTCTTTGTTATGTAGCTTCTATGCTAATATTTACAGCAAAACATCAATCAATCAATCAAATTTCATTTGCATAGCACATTTCAGCAGCAAGGCATTTCAAGGTGCTTTACATAATTAAAATAAAAACAGCATGTGACATTGAATAAAGTAAGAAAGAGAAAGAGTGTCTCACCGAGGTTGTCAAAGTCATCCATGTATTCCTGGCTGATGTCATTCCTGTCCAGGGAGGAAGTGGAGGACAGGGACATGTCCTCAAGCGTCTCACCGACAATCGATCCCACTCCCTGGGACGCAAGGTCGTCAGAAAGCTGCTCCATCTCCGGAGCATCTGGAGAGTTTTCTGCAGGCAGATCAGATACAGAGTTGAAACCAGACCAGAATGAGATCAGAGTCTTCAAATCTAAAAATGACAATCGATTTTAAGAAAAAAAAAAAAAAAAGGATAAAAGAAGAAGGTGAACCTGGACTGTTTTCGGTAGATGAAGGCGTCTCCACAGAGTCCTTACGTCTCGTTGGTCCTCTGTTTACTTCCTGATCACTTCTGCAAACGTTGGTTCCTTTTGCTCGAAGGGGTCTGGACTGCTTGACGAGGGACGGGCGGGACAGCTTGTAGCTGATGCCGCTGGACCTGGAGGTCGGACTCGGTAAGAGGGGCTTCCTTAGGGCTGACTGCGGCAGCTGGGAGGGGGCGCCGCCAACTGCCCTGCCTGAAGTGGCTCTGCTCACAGGCGATTTCAACAAGCTGCCTCTAGGAGGAGCCTGTGAGGCGGAGGCAGGGGGAACCCGTTGGGCGGCCCTGTTGGTGGAGAAGGGGCGGGATGTGTGGGGAGAGGCGGCGGTCCGGGTGAGGGTGGGAGAGGCCTGCTGTCGGACCTGGGTGAGGCTCCGGGAGCGGAATCGGTCGCTTTCAGTCAGCCGCGCGGAAGCGGCGCAACCCAGGTTGTCGCTGGAATGGGAGCGGCTAGCTGCCGGCTTCTTAAGGAGCGGAGAACCCGATCGAGACGCAGGGCCCGAACTGGGCCTTGTACCCAGGCGGACAAAACTCTGAGGCGGTCTCAGAGAAGCGATCGCCTTTGTCCCTGCTTTGGATCCTGGACATGTATTTACGCTCTGCTTGGACAGTACAGAAGAGTTTGGAGTCAGTTTGGAACCTCGTGATCCATTTTTAGAAACAGGAAGAGGTCTGGGGCTGGACTGTGGAGACGGGGATGATGATGATGAGGAGTATGATGTAAGCTGGCCACGCCCTTTTGCTGCGGTGGATGTGGTGTGTTTTCTGGCGTCGTGCTGGTAGAAATACAGCTGGGAGTTGCTGCGATTCTGGACGACGTTCCCATCTTTCCCTCTCTTGCACTCAGCCTCTCCGTCCATTATCTCGTCACCGTCAGCTGCGTTTTCCTTCCTCCACTTTGCGGAAAACGAACACGGCACTCGGATGAATCCGTTCTGCTTTGCAGAGGACGGGGGCACGGAGACGCCCGCCGGTCCGGGGTGGTGGTAGAATCCATTGGTGAGGCGAGTTCTGCCCGCGGCGGCCGCAGCTCCGCCAGGCGGAGCCGCCGCTGCAGGAGCCGTCTGGGACCGGGGCCGGAAGCCGAACTTCGGCAGCCTGGAAACCATGGTGGGCATGGCGGGGGGGTCAACAAGAGGTGGGGCTGACATCAGACTCAGCCCACTTCACCATGGAGAGTCAGGAGAGCTGAACAGGGAGCAGAGACGTGATGAGAAGAGGCACAGTTCGTGTGCTTTCCAATGATGTTATAACTGTTACTATATATGCATATGTTGCTTCTTGTTGTAGTTTCTTAGTTTTATAAAAATTTTTCTTTCTGCAGGTCTAGAGGCAGACTTCTATCAGACCTCTATCTCATTCTTTCCCTTTACAACTTTTCCCCACCTTTTCCTTTCCTTTCTTCTTTTTTTTTTTTAAATCTCCATGACCTTTACATTTGAAATAAACCCAAAGTCATTTCTAATAAAGTTTCCAGTGCAGCATCATGGCCAAAACCGCAATGCTCCGCTTGTGAAAGCAAAGCTGTTAGAATTGCTTTCTGAGTGTCAAGGTGAGGCCTGAGTGCCACACTGCTGGTCCGGAAACATAAAAAAATAAAAATAAATAAATAAAATGGTAAATAAAGCAAACAGAAAGTGAAAAATAAAATTGGAAAAAACTAAATATTGTGTTTTTGATATACAATTTTTGTATATTTTTTAGTCTGCAGGTGAGAGCAATGAATCATAAAAAAAGTTGTTCTCCTTATATATTGTTTGAAAGAAAGAAACTAGAGCATTTTAACATGTTTCTGCCCACCTTACATACAGCAATTCCAGAAAAATGAAGGAAAATCTCAAATTTCCTTTGACAGCTGACAGATATTGATCTTCGTGAACGGTCGTTATCCTCAGCAACAACAGGCACGATATAGTTTCTCTTTGAGCTGATAAACTTGGGTCTAGTTTTAATCCTGCTTAATGTGGGTGCCGGAAATTTTACTGCTGACTTTAGAGTCAGAAGCCCTGAGAGAACGGAAAAATTCAAAGGATACTGTCAGTGATTAACACCTGAAACATGTGGCAGCCGAGTCCATGCATGCGTGTGTTGACAACGTGCCTACAACCGAGATAATACTTTCACGTGCCACACCCGTAATAAAAATGCTGAGTGTTGCTGCTCCTGCAAATGGAAGGCAGGATACTAATAACACATGATGTTTCTGACACGCCTACAGCACCCTGACGGTGAGTTTCTCTCTCCCCCTCTTTCACACACACACGCAAGAAATTTACACGGCCCGAGGCAGGAAATGCAAAACCAGTCCCTGAGACAAAACTCACAGAAAAGATCAGCGATTAAACAACCAGGAGCAATGTCAGCTGTCTGGTTCATAAGGTTAAACGTAAATTATACATGTTCAATATGACAATAGTGATGCAAGTAACAAACTGTGATGCCATTTTTTTCAAGGAAACGTGGTATGTATTCAAAAAATATGTACCAAATAAAACAAAAATGGGTAACACTGCATTTGAAGGGGTGTGAATAAGACAGACATGACACTGTCATAAACATGACATAACGCCTGTCATGAACATACAGAAGTCTTTATGAATGTTTATGACAGTTGTCATCAAGTTTCATTCGGTAAATAATGACACTTTTAATGCAAAGTTGCTCTAAAAGTTGCATTGAAAGTCCATTAAAAATGCCAACTTTGCATTAAATTATCATAATTTACAAAATCATGCAAAGTTGGCACTAACCCTGCAGATGTGACCATTGATTTAACCTTTAACCTTTGGACTTCCACTTTGTTTGTTACTGCACTCTTTGGAGCAAGAAAGTTATTTTGGGTGTAAACATGCAAATCGCTCGTAAAGAAACTGGTCTGTCTTTGTTTCCATGTAGACTGTACGGCGTCAACATGGAAACACTGCAAACATCAGCTAGTGTGTGTGTGTGTGTGTGTGTGTGTGTGTGTTCCTACATTCAACCAACCAAGCATTTTTTGGGATGCCATTACTTTATTTTAAATTGCATTTTACATCTTTCTTCATATGTCAGCTACCAATATTCAATTCATAGTAACAGATTGAATGTCTAATAGTTTTACACCACAGTTATGTCTGTGTTTTGCTTGTTTCCACTCGTTTTGGAGACAGGAAATTAGATTCATTTAGCTGCATTTTATATCTGACTTAAAATGGCTCACTGTAGGTGATTTAAACCTTTTTTCTGTCTATCTGTGGATGACTAACATTTGTGACCAACTGGCGTGAGCGTCAGACAAAATGTGGTCTCCCATTTATTTACACAAATACAAAACAGACAAGAACCAGGAAACTAACACCGAAAGCAGCTCATTTTAAAAGCGGCGGCTGAGGTCCGTAACACCAGGAGTTTATTGGCTTTGGTTCAAAGCTGCTTTTATGGACAATAAAGAAGAAATAAAAGTCTGAGATGGCGTCACAGGCCTGTTTCATCCTCTTTTCATCACATTCGCTTAGAAGAATCCCAGTCACATTCAGTGAGAGCACTGCATTGAATCTGGATAACCCGTTCGAAAAGGATCATCGATTCTTCTACAAGAAGAGAGACATTGACATTTTACAATAACAAATTTTGCTGGAAGATAAATTGTCCCAGTAATTACTGTGATAAACGACAACATGGTAGTTTTGAGACCGCTTTAGATATTGATAATGCCTTTATAATCCAAGACTAATCGACTTTGATTTTGTAAAGAACACTTAAAACTGAAACTGGAAGACATTTTAAATATCCAAACTAAAACACGACAACCAAAATCAAGAAAGAAAAAGGAAATAAAAACCACTTGCAACTGGAACCATAAACAAAATGGATCATGAGGTCACTATAAATAAAATATTTTTAAAAATGACAAGGGAAATGATAGTTCTCATTTTAATCTATTACGCGATTAGTTGCTTAATTGCTACAATTAAACAATTAATTGCCGCAATTAAGCAATTGTGACAGACTTAATGCTGATTTTCTGGTATATTCCCTCATGACTTCATTCAATTTGGATTAGAAGGAAGCAAAAATGAAAAGCTATCCTTGTGTTTTTGACACATCCTGTTTCACAGACCAGGGCCGAGTTTTCTCAGTAATCCCTCCATAACTTAGGCAGGAATTCCTCAGAATATTTGCTCTCTGAACTCAATTTTCTCCAATTGCAAAAAAAAAAAAAAAAAAAACAACAACAAAAAACAAACAGAAGAGGTCAATATATTATGCAGGAACACTTTTCGTTCTTGATCCGACTCCAAAAGTCGTCATGGATACAGCACAACATCACCCTGCCGCCCTGCAGCCTCAGCACATGGCGTCTTCATTTAAACTAGAACATAAAACAGCAATTATAACTATAAGCCTCCGCAGTCTTTTCCTCACCCGGAGCCACCCGGCTGCGCATCACAAGCTTCTTCAAGCCCGAAAGGAAACAGCTGAGGAGCTTGTGATTTTATTGTGAGAGGATGACTTTTTTTATTTTTTTTTAATTTCTTTATTTAACAACCCTCTGAAGGTCATGAACAGATGTAAGATTACACAAACAAGCAGTCCAGAATGAAGGCAGAGGCTCCTCCACATGTCAGATAACAGACTCTGATGATCAATGGGTGATGAGCAGCATCAACCCTCGACCGCTTCCATCCTGCAAAAGAGGAAGCTGAGCCGCAGCAATCGGCTGTCTCATTACTTCCCTGCTGCTGTGTCACCGTCACACAGAGGCGATGCTTCAAGACTCACCAAAACCGCCACAGAGACACAATCTGCAGCAGAAACAACAAACATGGAGTCCAAAACTGCAGCTTTTCAATGTTTCATTTCCATCACAATCAGAAAGAGTGTTAGAGAATAGCATGGTAGCTTTCTTAGCTTAGCTTTTAGAGTTCAAGCATTATGTGTTGTTGATGTTATTAACTTTAATGGACAATCAGATTGGCATTTAAGACTAGGATCCGTGTCTGGAACGGATAACTGTGATCGGAAGTTCCTTGACGTCAACAGGGATCTGTGAATTATTCTGGTTCTGATACTAATGATTCCCTCCAGAACATTCAGCTACAGCAAGCTCCATTGCTTCAAATATGCATTCAGATGCAAATGTTAAAAGTTCACATAGGCCGTATGCCTCAAAATGTTTTGGGTTTCGTTCCACAAGCTTTTCACAATAGTTTACTGGGATTCTGGCCCGTCTGTCCTGACAGAACCGGTGTAATAAAGACAGATCTGTTCGACGCCTCGCTTGCCTTGTGCCCGATTTCACTTTGAACCACCCTGCCCTAACATCACCGCCACGGCTTACCAAATTGTTAAAGGGAGTGAATGGAACAACAAAATAAATCTCTTATTATCTCTTAATCTGGTATTTAGCATAAATATTTAATTTTTGATAATCCTAAAAACGACATAAACCGTTCAAACTTAAAATCTTATTTATGGCAGGAATCTGGGGTTTTCACTGGTACTACAAGCCTCCGCAGTCTTTCAGTAGCAAGTTACTGACAATAAAGATAAATATAAGCCTTTTTACAGGCATTATGTGCTACGTTGTGTTACCTGTAAAATGTTTTGGGCCTTTTGATGTCATGGCAATGACTTTATACGGACAAGGTACTGGTTTAAGTAGTAGTTGGTTATGTCTGCAAGACAGTTCAATGTTGCCAACGCTGGTGGAAAAGAATGTGTGTGTCTTTGGGGTGAGGGGTGTGCATGTGTGTGTGTGATGAAGTGTGCACTGCAGCAGTCTCTGCTGTAAAGGACACACAGGAGGAATGGAGAGAAGAATGAGGTCATGACTCAGTGATAATGAGATGCTGCATCTGTCTCCATTCTCTGCATGCCTCTGTGGTTCCTCTGTGCTCATTAATCATCTTTTTTTTTATTTCTTTCTTTATGTGAATCTCTTGAGGCTGAGCAGCAGCTTTAGAGAGACTTTCTGGGTAAGCCTACCTTGCTATTTTGATTCAAATTGTTATTCTTTTAAAGCATCATAAAAGTGACCCCTGTAACTAATAGTGTATTATAAGCCTGGCGGGTCGCCAGGCTTTACTTGCCCCCCACCAGACTAAGCATTCTTTATTTTTGTTTTAAGAAGATTTTTTTTAACACACCAGCAATCTGTTTTGCTCATCATCTTCCCTTCGTAAGTCATGATGGTTACAGATAAGGCAGAGCTTTAAGGAGTTGTTATTGATCATCATATTTGTTTCCATCAGTTCATGAAATGAACATAGAACAATTTCATCACATCATGATTTTCTCTATTGATTTGTGTAATTTCACCCTTACGTTTTATACCTACAAATAGTTTCTCCTTTCTTCCTGTGGCCTGTGCAAAGCCCACTCACTCCTGCAAACAGGAGAACACATATGTAGCACAACTGGGCTTGGAAGGCATTGTCGACTCTAACATGGGAGTTTATATGACTTTATTGAGTCACGCATAAAGTCTGATTTCAAAGCGGAGACAAAGATCACCTATGATGAAAAGTTTTTTTTTTTATAGCTTCTATTCAGCGCTGGTTTCCTAACTGTGGGTAAAAATAGCAATAAAATCACAGCTATCCAAACTCTGCTACAACAAAGTAACTCAGAGGGGATTGAAGCATTGTTAGATGTATGCCAAGAAAACAACTGGTGACACAATCAGCAGATTCCAGCTTGTCCCAGTTTAACTGACAACACTCTGTGGGCATCGTTACTGGATTATGATTCAAGTTTAGCTATTTTCAGTGTCAGTGAGGTGTTTGAAAAAAAAAATCTGTCAGAGGAAGCACAGGGATGTAAAACAAAAACAATTTGAAAGGAAACTGTGTCTGAAAGAGATCAAGGCTTTCAGCAGATAACAGGAAGGCAGCTTTCAATCTTCATCTGTCAAGTTTTTAGGAAGTATTTGAAGTCTTTTGGAAACCTTAGTTAATGTAAAGATTGACATTCTCTATAAAATATGCAGTTAGCTGTTTAAGTAATGGTAGCCATGATAGAAGCTAATATAAAAGATAAAAATTACAATTGTGAACTCCATAGTTATTTTGTCTTGAAATAATCTTAAAACTTTGTTTTAAAGTGATTATCCCACACACACAACATCATTTTCACTCCCCAAAGAAATAATCAATGACTGCTCATTCCAGAACATATGAAAAATAGCAATAAAGTGCTGAAAGAAAAGTATAAGGACAAGTGCCGTTCTTATACTTTGCTACACTGCAGTTCTTTAAGGAAAATCTAAATGAAATCTGTATTGGTGAGACAAAGCTTTAGAAAATCCAAAGAGGGAAAACTCTTGGTAAATTATAACCTTATTTACCAATTTCAAGTCTGTGACACCAACAAAGACAAACTGAACATGTCTGCCATATAATTCAGATATTGTACAAGGTAAACATAAGCGGTTTCATTAAAGGTATGCTAGTTCTTTATACAGGGAAACGATGAAAAAATGCCTGAAGAAACTGGGAAATATAGCTAGCTGATATTTCAAGGTATATTAAATATAACCAAATGTAGACAATAATAAAATGAAAATAATTACTTTTTTTTAAACCAGAGAAGGAATAACAGTATAACAACCATGTACGATTGAAGAAAATCTAACCAAAAATCCGTGCGTTTCCTTTAGAAAAAGCCGTTGGAGATTCACACAGGGAATCGATAAAAGTTTGACACTAACCGGTCTGCCACGCGGGCAGACTCTGTTGGAGGGTAATGTTCCCTGGGCTCAAAGTGTCACCATGTGACCAGAGCAGATTGATCAGAACCTTCCTCCCTGCGCTGATTCACAACCACCGCCTCTCTAAGGGGAACTAAACCTTAATCTGTCATCTGTAATCCTGCCCGATTCCATTGTTTCTATGCCTCTGTTAAAGAAGGTGCGTGTTCAGGAAAAACACACACACACACACACGCGCATATGCACGTACACACCACCACACACACACACACAGACACACGCATACAGCCAGTGTGGTCATCTGTGTTCTGATGAGTCAGCAGAATTGGCTGACAGCCACAGAGTCCATCTGAATGAACCTCTGGGGTCAAAGTCAGCTGCAGCACCAATAGGAGAAGAAAAAAGCTCTGCTGTGATTGGTCCAGAAGCAGCAAAATGATCAGGTCATTGTCTGACTACCACCAGGAATATTAGGAAAAACTTTCAGCAATAAAAGTGATCTGCGATATAATCCCACAGTCATTTTTAGCAGTTTACGGCACAGATATGCTCACAAGTCCTGACCTTGACAGCTACGTTATCGACTCTGATAACAGATACGATGGCAGACTAAAGCTGCACATACTGTGCTGGGCTAACGAGTCGCTTTTATTAATGCAGCGCAGAGCAGCAATCCGTGCCGCAGCACTTCGTCTCGGTTAGCGTGTGAGCTGCTGTCTGTAGCTGAAGCGAGGTCGAAGGTCAAACTTTAATCGGAAAAATATAATGAGTCGTGAACTATATGAGGAGTTTACAAGAAGTCGCTCTGATGTTATTAATTACATGTTGTCCATCAAACAGTAATTAAGGGTTTAATTCAAAGATCCTTGTATATGGAGAAAGTACAAAATGTTAAACATAACAAGGAAATAATCTGGAGAAATTATTAAACATTTGCAGGATTCCAAGTTTTCTTTAAGTACTTGAAAGTACTATTACTACTACATTAAACTAGATATGTTGGTTTTGGTGAGTTTTTGTGGAGCAATTTCTGAAAAATTGCAAATACCAAGCTAATGCTTAGTAGTTTGAAGAAACTGGCATCATGTTGAGGGTTTGCTTTGCTACAAGTGGTAAAGTGGATGGAGGAGTACCTCCAGATACTTTAGCTTTTCAGATCTGCAGATAAATGGCTGAAACTACAACAGAACTTTGATCCAAATTGGTTCTGAACTGGTTAAAATGGGCTGACATTAATCTTCTGACGTGATCTTCCTGAAGTCCCAGTTCAAAAGCCAGTATAAATTCTTGCAGTTATTTTCTTATTGTATAATATGCATCATTCACAATGGAGAAAATTTGGCTCAAAACTAAGGAAGTGAATATTAGGTCAAACTGTACTCAAAAAGGCAAAATAAAGACTCAAACGGTCATATTGTAATTATATGAGATAACTAAACAAAATCTTTTAAAAAATTAAAAAGAAATGGTGGTTGAAATGGACCCTGATGGAAAATAATTATCCAAAAACAAATCCAGCATCTCCTCCATCTTCTTCCTCCTTCTCTGTACATCAGACCAATCATGTCGTCATGCTCCATTTCTTTGCTCGCTGAGCCGAGAGGAGCCGAGTGCCGGCGGCTAGAAAGCCAGAAAAAGGTCAACAGCTTCATCTCAGGCCTTCAGATTTATCCACTTAATTTGAACAACGACGACAACGATTTCCATTTTATAGACCGTTTACTTTTAGTGTTAGGAAACCTTCTGAAAACAATGACAGTGGAAGCCATGTTTTACAAAATCAAAAAAAAAAAACAGAAGCTAAAAGAAAAATTTAAAACACAAGTTAAATGGTGAAAAATTGAATTATCTTCTTTGAGAATCTTAAAATTAGGCCTAATTAAACATAATGGCTGAAAATGAGCTCATGCTTTTGAAAATTATAGTGAAACCAACCACCTCTCTGTGCCACAGATGGAGAAGCAAAACGACAGATGGTCCCAGACTGGTCCCAGTGTGGGTTGGAAACTGGTCGACCCTGGCCCCAGAGAGCAGGCTGCAGTCACTAACACATTTCTGTCCATTAAAGCTGTAAGACGAGCTCAGTGTTCAGCTGCGGGATCCTCTTCCAACATCCACAGATAAATGAATCAATAGAAACCTGATCTGAGGTCAGCCACTCTCAGGGTGAAAAACAAACTGGGCGACGGAGTCAGGATGTCGATCAGCAAAAAAAAAAACAAAAAAAAACAATTGTTTATCACGCAATCACTTTCAGCCATAATGTCCCCTCACAGACAAATTGATGAATTAAATTCATAAACAGTCAGGCTTAGCAAAAGATTAGTAAAAAAAAAAAAAACAATTTGTTCCACTTTCTCTAGTTGAATCTATGCAAAATCCAAAACATATCAGTTTCACAGATATGTAAAACTTCAGCTCCAAACTGGTTACTTCCAAAATCCTGAAACATTGGGATGCAGGGTGTCTTTAGGTTTCAATGGATCAAATTTAAGACTTTCCAGATCTTTTATAGACCATTATGAACAGAATTTAAGACCTGTAATACAACATAGATTTACGAAAAAAAATTATATTTGAATAATTGCACATACATAAATTCAATGGGTTGTTCTAAATGGTGAAGATAAACACTGGTGATAAATTTGCACTTGCCCACGATGGACATACAAAAAGCTAGCAAGCTAGCTAGGTAGCAAGGGCACATTAGCAGTTAGTTACCAGTTGCTCCATCCACAGTTAAGATGTCCGTTTGATGTTTTGCGACTCAAACTTTCGCAAAACCGTAAAGTCCAACGAGAAAAAAGAAAACTACATAGAATATACAAGATTAAATAGTCGTACCACAACAGAATTTGAGACCTGTGATTAATGTATTGAACGCAATGATGGTGAGAAAATATTAAAGTAACTGAATAGATTTTAAGAACTTCAACTGCAAGTAAAAACATATTGATTTAATTATGTTTGTGTGGAACAATTTCAGGTTAAAGAGTTTCTGTTGTACCAAAACCAAAACAGCCACAGCACATTCGCTGTGGCTGTTCCAAATTTAGCTTCATTTGCAATCAGTGCCGTAAAAACCAAGGAGTATCCACTCTGTAGAATTTATAGATTACTTAATAGTTTACCTTACTGATGAAATATGACTAAATTCCACTTAGTAGTTTTGAGATGATTGTTTTATTCAGAAATGAGTAAAATGCAATTGGTATAATTTTATAAAAACATTCTATATCAAACTACACAATGTCATTTTTTTTATGAATAGGCTACTAGAATTGTCTTTGACGGCCTGATTTGACAAACTCCATGAACGCCCTGCATTGCTGGGCGTTAAACCAACACCCACTCACAGACACAAACATCCCAACTGACTGAGCGTCGCCCTCTGACACACACTTCCACCATGCTGAAACCATGACGACACAGGAAGTCCCGACTCTCCTGGTCTCTCAGCCTTCGGCTGCTGTTTTCTTTCCCACAGGTAACTGGTCAAACAGGTTCATGTGTTTCTACTGCGCTGCGAAACACAAACACAGCTCATCCCCCCCATCTCCTGTCTGACTTTTTGTTCGAAAAAGACTGCATTTCTGAGTTTCCCTCCTTTTGGTTTTTATCTCAGGAGTGAAAAAAAACATCAAGTAGCATGAAATAAATAAATAAAAATATATCAACCTGCATTAACCAGGATGCAACAGAAACACTTATGATTAAACCTTTTAGGTTTTCTGAGAGAGAAGCTAGCATGCATTTCCTGGGAGCCCCTCATGAACCCCCCCGTAACCCCCTATCCATTCCTCTGGGTTTCATAGCAACTTGGCACGGACAACATTCCTGTTGTGCTGCAGCTCCACCAGCAGCATGAATCTTCTACAAAGCATCTCTTTCACTATGTTGCCTGCAGAGGAGCAGCAGCCTCCCTCATATGAGCAAACTCAACTCAAGCCTTCAGGCAGGCGGAAAACTTTCTTCTAGTACATTAAAAAACACATCTATAAATAAAGATTTCTTCCTACTTTTATTTAATTAATTTTTTTTAAAGACTGATCAAATGTATGTTTATTTTCCGTAGAAAGTAGGACAAAAATGTTTAAAATTTTGAGTTTTGATGCCTTTTGTAGCTTAAAAGCTGAAGTAGTGTTCGACATGTCGCCCTAAAATAAAATGTTTAGTCCTGTAAGTTTCACAGCAATTCTTTTTCTGTGTGCAAGTACATGTAACAAGTGTTTTATATACTTTCTTTCCGGGGAACAGTTTTCTAATCTTTTTGGGGCGATTTTAGCCATTTACAAACTGGCAGTTTTTGTATTTTATTTTGGATAACATTGATTTAATGCTACAGTCTTATTATTTCTCTATGCTAAATGAGACGTCAGTCCTCTTCCTCCTCGTCACCATCCGCAGCAGCGGCTCCACCAGAGAGAGGAAGCACAGCAGAAAGAGACACCACCCAGGCAGAGAGATGGAAAGATTCACCAAACATTTCCTGCCGCCAGCAGAAACGCTGAGAGCAACATCAATTATCCATCAGAGCTCACTGGGAAAAGAGTCTGAGGCAGGAAAACGGGACAGGAGGAGAAGCAAATGAGGACAGGAAGAGGAAAAGAGGACAGAGGAAAATAAAAGCCCTACTAGTAGCATTAGCTTAGCACCAATGCTAAGCCTTTAAACCGACAAACAGTTCACCAAGTAAAGTTAGAAACTGGTAACAATAACGGTAATATTCCCTTGTTTTAATCCCTGAAAATGTCTCGTTTTAAAGCTAATTTTATTGAATTATTGTGACTTGCCATCCTTTAGAGACAGTTGCTACTGGAAAAAAATGACATTTGTTAGTTATAATCTTCATTTAATGGTAGAACATGAAGTGAGAAAGTTCCCATCCGACATGTCTATCAGTGTAACGTCTATAGCTAAAGCTAACTCAGGTCATGTGATCTAATGATGGATGTTGGAGGACGCCTAAGGAATCGGCGTCTTTCACTTGCTGCAGGGTTTTTCTTGATGTCACTTTTTTCTCTAAATTATTAATCAGACAGACAGAAAACAATTAATCTTTTATCACATGGATGCAAAATCATTGTCTACGCTTCCTCCATGAAAAATCACAGTGTCTGAGAATGATCTAATTCCTGAGTGAAACATGCCTGGGCCTCAATGTCAGTTTTATATCAAACTGCAAAAAAAAAAAGAGATATAACTTTTTATCTCTCCAAAGTCTTCCCCTCTGTGGGGATTCAAGCAGCCAGAGGGAAGAAATTAAGTGGAAACTCCTGAGAGAGACGGACAGAAAAAAAACAAAACAAAACAAAACAAAAAAAAAACAGACTGGATCCCAGCCAGGACGTAACACGCTCTGCCGATCTGTTCCAAGCGGTCAGCAGCTTCCCTCCGACAGCAGCTGAGGCAGCTTGTGATCTGCCGCTTGGCACCGAGAACCGGGCAGAACCAACAGATCACACAGTCAGCGGAGAAGCAGTGGATCAGGCGGAGTGAAGCTGCAGTGCGCAGCGAACAGATAACAACGCCAGACAACAAAATGACTCAACGTTTATCAGAAAGCATCACAAAGCTGACGGAAATGGGACGATGCATTCAGGGACTTGAGGAGAGAACATCCAGAACAAGAAAACAGAACAAAACAAAAAAAATCAGTTCAAGTAAATTTGGAACAAGGCCAAAATAAGACACTGTGTTTACACAAAAGAAGAATAAAAGTAAACAGTAAACAGTGTACTGCATTTTGAATTGTTTCAGTCATGTTGTAGTCATTCTAATCACTGAAAAGGTTTTGGAACAGTTTTGTTGAATACATAACACTCGTGTCCAGATCTCCTACATTCAGAACATAAATAGTTGCAATCCGAGACGAACAACTGAGACTTCACCAGGTTTTAAGAAGCAAGAGATGAAAGCTCTTTCATCCTATTGTGGTCCGTTTCAACAAAAACACAGCTCGCTTGTTAGGTTCTCATCAATCTGATGGTTTTCGGTTGAAATCCGCAACAGAAGAAGAACTTCTGTCTTCTTTGGTGGTTGAGTTTCACAATACGACCAACAGCACTGATAGACAAAGATATGTTTTTCTACACACCCGATTGATTAAAATGCTCCCTGTTTAGAAGGTCTAAAAACTAATATATTTTGATTTTTAAAGACTTTTACCCATTACACTACACAAACAATGTAAATCTATGGCAACAAAATCCACAAGGGCTCAGTAGAGTGGACTCCCACCTATTTGTGTGTTTGTCTGTGGAATTTAACGCAAAATTGTTTGCAAAAAATTGGTGGATTTTTTCGTAGAGCATATTAAAAAAACATCTAAAGAAATACCTAGCTACAATGCTATTTGACATGCTATTGGCTACGTTTGTAAAGCAGCCAATTAAGAAGTGCTATTCATTTTACTTGGTGCTGATTGGCTATTAATATTAGCTTTTGTGGTAGTGGTAACACCTTTCCACCATGTCAATTAACGCATGTTAAGGAATATTTACTTAATGAGCTATTAAACAAGGTTGGTACAAGTCTCATGTAAACTGTAGAACAACACTTTATCAAATGGATGAATTGTCCAATCTTACCAATAAAAAGTGCATCATCAGATGAGTACGGAACAGAAACAGGAAAGTAAAACCACAAGAGAAACAAACAGAGCCTCGAAAATCACCTTAAAAGAAGCAATTCTGAAGAGCAAAAAATGACCAAATAACAGAATTTGTGGAACAAATCCGCCAGATAACAGAACCTGCAGAACAAATCTCAAATCAAATTTTTATTTTTATTTTTTGTTTTAAACTGCAAAACCAGTCCCAAAGTAACAACTAGCAACACAAAAATAAGGACAAAGAAAGCCCCAAAAGGATCTGAGGTTTAAAATAACTGGTGCCTTAAGAAAAGCTGAAAGCCTCACATGACAGAACCATGATGTTCCACGCTGCTCTGGGAGCCACTTGAGGAAATTTAAAGCAGTGGGACTTCAACATGAGAATAATGGGGCCAAAGATGTAAAGAATGTGGCTGTTCAGAAAACACATAATTGGCTCTGGAGACATTCCTCACATTGTCTCTGAGCTCAGGAAAACAGAACAGCCCCTCTGTCACTCTGCACACTTGACTTACAAACACAACAGACAAAAAGACAAACAAATGTTTTCTCTTTTACTCAACACAAAAATATACAGTATTTGTAGTTGAGGTGTGAAATGTTCACACAGCATAATTTAAGAACGATTTCAATTTGTTAGAACGGTTGTAATTGTAAAAGAATCAACTTCTTCAATAATTTTGCCCTTCCACTGGAGGTCAGAGGCTTTGCTGATCGTTTCACAGCATCAACTCTGCAGAGAACACTGCGGTCCATCCTTATAGGCCATTTTTATCTGTAGTTACTTTACTATTTAACAATATTTCTCCCCTACCTTACACCTAGTGGAATTCTGTTTCACTTAAAGACAGACATTATTGCGCTACGGTGACATTAAATGCTGATATTTATATGCTGGCATTTGCGAATTCTTCTCATGGAGAGTCACACTCACCTGCAGACACTCCGAGCATCAGACCCAGACCAGAATCCCGGAAATGTCGCCGCTGTTATTTTTTCTTTTCTTTTCTTTTCTTTCTAAATCATCAGTCAGTAGTTCAGATGTGTTTCAGTTGAATCCAACACGAGTCAGTCTGACGGAGACACACGAATCCGAATTAGAACGATGAAGAGCGGTAAAAATCCTCCCGGAGAACCGGGAAGAGAAGGGATGCGAAGCTGCGGGAGCCTGTGGTCTCCTCTGCTCTCCGCCCGGGGCCTGTGGACGCTGCAGCACGGGGTCTCCGAGAGATGTTTGTCACCTGCAGGGGTTTGCCTCTGTCCCTCGCGCGTCTAGGCGAGAATACGTGTTTGGTTAAATCCGCGGAGAGCTGGCGCTGCTCTTCTTGATAGAGAGCCGAGTAGGAGCTGCTGCCGCTGCGAGCTGCTGATTCATTCACTCACACACGCACACACTCACAGCTGAGCCGAGTGGGTTTGCCAAGTCGAGTGGAGACACAACCCAGCGCTCACAGACCGAAGAATTTAACCTTTTAAAGGTACACAGCGCAATGCAACGAAAAGCTCCGGTCTCACTGTGGAGGAGGAGACCACCCGCACACCCGAACCGAACAGTAAGCTACTGAGTCACTGCTCCGAGATTTTGATGATTGGGCAATTCGGAGGTCACTCCTCTCGAAAACAGGAAATCTGAGCCGTCGCTGGACAAACGAGAAGTAGATATCCGATGTCCCGTTTGGGATGATCTGGTCTGTAGAGGGAAATGTTGGAAGAAAGAGGAGTGGCTTTCAAATACGTTGCATTAATTTGTATTAGTTATGATGGCAGCAGATCGAAACGCATTCGGAGGAGAAATGGACTAGAAAACAAACAGTGGCGGTTCTTGTATGAATGCTGGCCCGGGCAAAGCTCCTCCCTCTGCACCTGATGGTGCATGTGGAATATTGAGAAACAAGTGTTCTTTCAGTGTTAAGAATATAAGGTTTATTTATTTTATTTTTATATTTTTTTTTTCAAAATTCAAGCTTGACAAGTTTCTATATTGCTGTTCATCTGAATGCCTACAAAGGTTACTTTTTGCATATTCATACAAAGAATAAACTTTTGCAGACTTTTTTTTTCTTTTACAGAGTTTATGAACGGAGTGTAATTCAGTTCAGATTTGATTAGCATTTTAGATTTTGAATCTAAAATGCCCTAATAGTGCCCTAATCCTTTTAGGGCACTAAAAGGATTAGTGCCCTAATCCTTTTTAGGGCACTAAAAAAGCATTACTCAAAACTGAAAAGCAATTTGAAAAGTGGTGTCTTGTATGAAGAGCCATATCACCAGGGCACCACTATCAAAGAAGCACTACTGGTTGCTATACATAAATAAAAATAAAAAAAACACTGCTGACTTAAAATGAAGAATTTGAATTTCAACCTGATTCCTTCAGTTTATTTTCTCAGTTTTCGGCTACATTTGCTTTTCTTTCGGAGTGAGGACTCTTGTCAGTGAACAGATTCATTAAACCCTCAGTCTGAAAGGTCACACACCTTTAAGTCACTGAAGGAATGTAAACGGTTTTATAGGGTGATTGCTGTATTTTGAATTCTTTGAAAAATAACCTGAAAAAAATCCAAATCGCCCCATAAAACCTGTAAAAAAAAAAAAAGTTGTCACTGGGTGAAAAATTTGGAGTGGTATCTGGTGAATGTACGTCAGAAGTCCCATTTTAGTTGCACCATTTGGGTCTAATGCAGTTGCTGATCTTTTTACACAAAGAAGTGGTGCTAAAATACAGGAAAATGTGGCTTTTGAGTCAGGATGATTGAGGCTTCAGATCTAGTTAAGGCTTCAAGCTGGTGGTGTTGCACTGAACCCTAGTGGTCATAAAAAAAAATCAGTTAGTTTCCTTCCCTTTTTTACTGTTAAACCAGATATATTTCTAAAACCAAAAGTTCTTATATTGGGATTTTATAAGATAAACCAACACAAAGTAGTGCATTTGCAAGTGTGTGTAGCTAAATATATATCAGAAGAAAAACTTTAAGAGGCTTGAGAATGAGGCAGAGTTCCCCTTCCAGCGGAAAACAACCTAAAACATATACATATGAAATTGAAGAGCCCAATTGAAGTCCAGAGTATCCAGTCCAACAAAGATTGACCTGCTTTCCAAGGAAAAATGGGCAGATATTTCATTCTCTACTTTAGAGGTGCAAAACTATTAGATTTTTTGCACAATACTGTGAAATTGTCTTCCATTTACCTGTTATGCACTAATGTTGTTTTGGTCCGTCACTTAAAATCTCAACTGAGATACCTGTTTCTGGTCGTAATGTGAGGAAAACGTGAAACGGACAAAAGGGTATGAATTCTTTTGCAAAACACCTTTCACTTCAATATGTTTGTATTTCATCAGCGAGTCGATAAGAGAAATAGGCCACTCTGAGAGCATGTGTGCAAAGGGCAGGGAATTCAGTTACAGGTTAATCCATCCCAAATGTTCCTATTTTTATGTTTCTTGCATTACACTCTGCACTCTGGAATACCCATGTGTGATGCCAAGAAGATGCGGACTCTAAACCCAAACGTTAATTGTAAGAATTTGAACTTGAGTTGGTCACTGCGTTATGAGCAAGGCATGTTTTATAGAAAAAAGTTAGCATAGCTGCCAATGACGGCAGATAAACGATTTCCCTGTAATTATAAGTTGTTTCTCCATCCTTAGCATATTTAGCAGTGAGTGAAACGATATTTAGCATATTTAGCAGTGAGTGAAACAATTACGATTTCCCTGTAATAAGTTGTTTCTCCATCCTTAGCATATTTAGCAGTGAGTGAATGAAGTTGAATGACAGCACGAAGACCCTCCTATGGGTTCTGATTGGTTATTTTTGGTCAGAACAATGCAGTACTTTAGATAGTAATAGTAGTTCAGGAAGGAGATGGAGGAGATTGATTGTTTTCAATGATTATCTGTCTCATAAACTGTCACGACATGGTGACAGCTTTAACAAACATGGAAAAAACATATTTTTCATTTAAGTTATATACTGCAGCATGAATAAAATTGGATTGCTTTATATGTATTTTCCACGTTGCCTATGACTGTTGCTCGTGAGGAGAAACATTTCAGTAATCTAAAACTAATAGAAAATAATTAAGCACTCTACTTGCACACTGTATGTGGACTGTTGCATGTAAAATTGATAAAATTGCGGTAAATATTGTGCTAGTATCAGTATTGAACCAAAGAAAGCAAGTTGCAAGCATTTAAAATTTAAACATTTTTTATGGGTCAAAAAAAAAGACTCAAAAAATTGTAACAGCAGCTGTGCAGGGGGGCCCAATCTAATATTTTGTCAGGAGGCCCAAAATTCCTGGCGACGCCCCTGGTTCCAGCTGTCGGGAGAAGCTCAGAAGTGAAGTTAAAAGCTGAATGAAGCTTCATATCAGGAAAAGGAGTCTGAAAACAAAGAATCAAAAGAGCTCTGTGAAAAAGGGGAGTTTTAAAGACAGCACTCAGCTTTCAGAGAAGCAATCAACTAACTGCAGTGCATTCTGGGTAAAAGCGGCAGACAAGTTTGTAGTTCCCATCTGATTGAACAATTCCAGCTCTAAGCAGGGCTCAGAAGTGAGCTTAAAAGCTGAACCAAGCTTCATTTCAGAAAAACTGAGTTATAAAATAGAGAAATAAAGAAGAAAATAAAAGAATGTGATGAAAAAAGGAACTCTACAATCAAAATTCCAATCTTCAGAATAAGATACAAGAAATAATCCTGCATCCAGTGGAAGTGAGCTGAAGAAATAAAATAAAACATGATAATCCTCATCCTTTTCAAAGAAAGCAAAGCAAGTAATTAAAATGTTCTGAAAATAAAATAAAAATACTGATCTTTTATTAACTGGATGCCATTTTTATATTTTAGTTTATATAAACTTGCATTTTGGAACAATGCAAGAACATAAATGAACCATATATTTGTATAAAACTGCATGTAAAGCTCAGTTTGATTAACCAACTGTAACAACAATAAAGAGATTTGGTAAAACACACTGACCATCGAGGTAAGGTCAGTGTCTGGCATAAAACAAGTTCCTGCGAGGAGGCGCCATAATGTTACTGCGTGGGAAATTCCCACCACACTTTCTCACGAACTAAAACACGACAAAAACAATATAATAGCAGAAATAACATGACATAGATTAAACATATTTCAATAATATGCAAAAAAGAAAACCATATAAACATATTTTATAAAGTGCATAAATATATGCAAATGCAAATATGTCAGTTATGACATCACTCACTGTGATGTCACAATATCATTCTCTTTTGTTATGACATCATAAAACAGTCTTAAGACTGTTGAACTTTCCCAAGATCTTTCATTCGAGCACTGAAGAAAGACTGGCAACTTGTTCTAAAACTTGCACAACTTGTTCTCAAACTTGTACGATGGAGGATCTAGAGTTTATTGAGGAACTTGAGGAATTTTATCTCAAGATACAAAGAAAGAGGTTACAATTTTTGAGTACAGAGGAATTACTAGATGAGATTGCAGAACTGATGAAGAAACTTAAAAGACTTTACGATTTGGATGACGATGAGGAAAATGAGATAGTGGAGACTTTAATCCACCATCTGCACCAAGAACAGCAGAATCAGGAGCAGAGTCCACCAAGGAGTGTGTGGACTTTTATGAGTGATTGGGGAGAGTCATTCATGAGCGGCTTCAGTTTTGGCTTGGGTTTTGGCGCAGCTGCTGGCATTGTACTGACTGTGTGTTGTAAACTCCTGTCCTAAACACTATTCTGAATCTGGGTGGTGCTTGAGGGAGGGGTTCCCGTCGATCTGATCTTCAGTTGCAGAACCTGGCTCTTGGGACGTGGAATGTCTCCTTTCTGGGAGAGATTGGGAGAGGGATTCCTGCCTCAAGTGGAGGAGTTTCAGTATCTGGGGATCTTGTTCACAAATGAAGGAAAAAGAGAGCGGGAGATCGACAGACGAATTGGAGCAGCATCTGCTGTGAAGCAGACGCTGTACCGGTTTGGAGTGGTGAAGAGAGAGCAGTGAAGCTCTCGATTTACCAGTCGATCTACGTTCCCACCTTCATCTATGGTCATGAGCT
>NW_006800112.1:996811-1002810 GCF_000485575.1 Poecilia formosa
TGGAGGGACTATGTCTCTCGGGTGGCCTGGGAACGCCTTGGGATTTCCCCCGAGGAGCTGGAAGAAGTGGCTGGGGAGAGGGAAGTCTGGGTCTCCCTTCTGAAGCTGTTATCCCATGACCCAGGAACAGCGGAGGAAAGTGGATGAATGGACAAAGGTTTTTGATATCATGCAGTTTCTAAGGGCAGTAAGAGGATGAGGAGGTTCTACAAGCAATTCTACGGATGATTTTTCACTTTTACTTGTTTTGCACGACCTGTGGAGGGTCAAAAGTCAAGTTTTATTCACCAATTAGTTGTTTACTCTGTTTAATTCCCTGAAATTGATTCACTTACCTGGGGATTATATTGTTTCTTTGGTGGAAACTTAAATGCTGGGTACGCCTCGCTGTCTTCCTGCAAAAAAGGAGGAGAAAGGTTACTTATCTGACAAAATTAATACAAACATGATAAAAGAAAGGACTAAATAGATTCCTCAAAGTGAGGTCCTTACCTGGAGCCTTGGGACTTTCTGTTTGGAAGCCATGTCGTCTACTGGGTCTTTTAAACCTTCTTTCCTGCAATGAAGAGAAAAAAAGACATTACTCACCTGGAATGTATTGCTTCTTTTTGTAATGGACAACCAGGTTGTTTACCTGTGATTTTGGGTTTTGTTTGGTTACCTGCAGCATCCCCTGAATTAGGTGGTTCATTTGCAGGTACTGGTTATAAAAAGTTTTATATACTTTGATTGTAATGTGGGCTGCACAGTGGCGCAGTTGGTAGAGCTGTTGCCTTGCAGCAAAAAGATTCTGGGTTCAATTCCTGGCCCTGGTCTTTCTGCATGGAGTTTGCATGTTCTCCCTGTGCATGCGTGGGTTCTCTCTGGGTACTCCGGCTTCCTCCCACAGTCCAAAAACATGACTGTCAGGTTAATTGGTCTCTCTAAATTGTCCCTAGGTGTGAGTGTGTGTGGTTGTTTGTCCTGTCTGTCCCCTTGTTGCCCTGGCGACCTGTCCAGGGCGACCCTGCCTCTCGCCAGCAAGGATAAGAGTGATAATTAATCATTAAGTTTGCATGCTCTCCCTGTGTATTGTGGGTTCTCTCCGAGCTTCCTTCCATAGTCCAAAAGCATGACTGTCAGGTTAATTGGATACTGACAAATTCTCCCTAGGTGTGTGTGTGTGCATGGTTGTTTGCCTACCTGTCTCCGTGTTGCCCTGCGACAGACTTGCGACCTGTCCACGATGACCCGGAACATTAGCTGGAGATAGGCACCAGCAAGTCTGTCTTCTTGTGGATTATTATCATTACAGATAATGATGGCTGGAGGAGTGGATTCCCTGTTTCCACCTCCCGGTTTTGGAGGTTCTACGCCAGGAAGTGGACTAGGACGGCGTCAGCGGTGCTGAAGGGAGGACCGCTGCCCCCTAGACTGTCCAACTTCATGTTCCCAGCATCCAACCCCTCTCCGTCTTCCTCCGTGTCTTTTCCTGTTTCAGTCTCCACTCCACTCTTCACGCCAGCTCCACCTCCAGTGGTCGCCACACCTTCTCCGCCTGTCCCCACCCCGAAGTTGCGCACACTGTCTGAGCTTCCCAGTGCTCCCTGTGCTCCGTCCAAGTTTCCCAGTGCTCCCTGTGCTCCGTCCAAGTTTCCCAGTGCTCCCTGTGCTCCGTCCAAGTTTCCCAGTGCTCCCTGTGCTCCGTCCAAGCTTCCAGCTGGTGGGCCCCTCTGCCGGCCTTCCAGAGCCTCCAGCCGGCCCCACGGGCCCAAGCGCCTCCTGCGGCGGCGACCGCCGGAGCCTCCTCGACTCCGCTTCCCGGCGTGGAGTTCGCCTCCTGTGCCATGGCCGGCCCTCGGACTGTTCCTAAATCACTAATTTTTGTTTGAAACTTATTTTTGCATGTCAGAATAAAAGTTTCAAACAAAACAAAAAATTGTGATTTCAATTTTAAAAAAAAAATCTTTAAAAAATGTTTTGTTTCGTAAAAAAATATTTTTAGGATTAAAAAGTTTTTAAGATTTTTTTGTTTGAAAATTTTTTGATTGAATACTACTTTTTTGTTTGACATTTTTTTTATTGAATAATTGTGAAACAAATCTAACTCCGTAGTCTTTGTTTTTATTATGTAAAGCACTTTGAAATGCCTTGCTGCTGAAATGTGCTGTACAAATAAAATTTGATTGATTGATGATCTAAAAGCTAATGTAAAAATACCTACAAATTATAAAAAGGACTCAAATCGAATATAAATGAGTGTGCCTCATCTATACAGACTGGTAGAACAATTTCACACTAATTTTGAATCAATAGGTCACAAGACCTGGTAGCTATTGAAGAAAAATACAAAATATTAACAAAAAATAGCTAAAAAATAAAAAATTAGTTAAAATGGAAAACAAATTGGTGTGCCTGATCTCTATTTGTAGAACAAATTCACACTACTTCTGGGTCAAAAGGTCACGAGACCTGGAAGTTATTGAAGAAAAATACTAAATTTTGACAAAATAATTGCTAAAAAAAAGAAAAATAGTTTAAAATGGAAAACAAATGACTGTGCCTCATCTATGCAGACTAGTAGAATTATTTCACACTGATTCTGGGTCAACAGGTCAGGTGACTTGGGATCTATTGAAGAAAAACACTCAATTTTGACCAAAAAAAATTCGTAATAAAAGAAAAATGGCTTAAAATGGAAAACAAATGACTGTGCCTCATCTGTAGACTAGTAGAATTATTTCAAAGTGATTTTGAGTCAACAGGTCACATGACCTGGAAGCTATTGAAGAAAAACACTCAATTTTGACAAAAAAATTCCTAAAAAAAAGGGAAAAACTCCTGTTTGTATTTATATTCAAACCCGCAATTTAGCAAGATATGTAAATCAGAGCTAGACCAGGCATATTTTGACTTTACAGAATTACACTATTAAAAATATAAACAAGGGCACAATGCAACCTTTAAGTGTACTGTAATCTATAAAAAAAAGAGCTGCCTGTTTGCCACACTTGCAGTGGAGATGAAGATGGTCCATTCAAGAAAGCAGAGCTGCATCAAACTTTAATGTAGAACTTCCGGGGGAAAAAAGAAGCAGCAAAAATTGAATTGTTAATGGATGTCACTATGAGAAAAGCCTACTGAGTTTAGCTTAAAAAAAAAAAAAAATTTAAATTAAAATCACACGTGTGTCTCATGAAGTGAAAAAATTACTTGCAAAACAAGCTTATTTGCGCATGTCAGAAATGTTTTCTTGCTATTCTAAGTTTTTGTTTGTAACTCAAAGTTTTACTTGTGATTCTCACATGATGTCGTCGGCAGGGCCAAAAATCACAACAAAAGATTTCTGATGTGTGCAAATAAAAGTTTATGTTTGGCAAATAACTTTTTAAGTTCACGAGACAAAAATGAGTTATTTAATTAAAAAAAGTTTTTTAAACAAAATATTTTTGTTGTTTTTTTAAAAGAAATCATTACAATTCCAGACGTTTTGATTACAATTTTATATTACTTAACTGAGGTTAATTTATTTATTTATTTATTTTTCAATGAATAATTGGGGGGGAAAAAACAAACAAAAAAATTCCATACTCTGCAAACAAAACACTAAAATTAGTAAAAGTTTGGATTAAATTTTTTTTTCTTTTAACTGGGTTAGTTTTTTTTTTTTTTTTCATTGAATAATTGGGGGGGGGGGGTGGAATTAACTGCATACTCTGCAAACCAGACCCTAAACTTAAAGTCTGGATTGAGTTTTTTCCCCTTCATTAATGACGCTTTTATTATTATATCTATCTTGGTAATTCAGGGTCAGTTATTTTTGATTCTAAATTAATATCCTTGTTGGACTTTTATTTAAGTGCTATTCTCCTTCAAGATACATTTACCTAACGCCAAAATAAATGCAATGTACATTATGCAGCAAAGGAAATTAGAAGATCAGACATATATCCATTATGGAGATGACAGGTTTTGGACTGGCGATGTGCCCCTATTGCATACAGCAGGGCAGGGCCGAGCGCAAATCGTGACACCGCACCTACTAATGGCACTTCCGGTGGCAGGTGTCATTATGCGCCACAAGTGCCACTGTTTTCGGGGGTAGCTGCCAGTGTTGTGACTGATTTCGGCTGACTTCGGCTGACCTCGGCATCTCGTACTGGCACTTCCTCCGACACTTGCCATTAGTGCCACTGTTTTCAAGGATACCAGTCAGTGTTGTCACTGCCTTCGGCTGACCTCGGCACCTCATACTGGCATTTCCTCTGACACCTGTCATCAGTGCCACTGTTTTCAGGGATACCGGTCAGTGTTGTCACTGCCTTCGGCTGACTTCGGCTGACCTCGGCACCTCATACAGGCACTTCCGCTGACACCTGCCGTTATTGGTCACAAGTGCCACTGTTTTCGGGGCTAGCTGCCAGTGTTGCCACCATAGACATTGCCACCATGGTTGCCACTGGCTTCGGCAAATGGACTACATATCCCATGATGCTTTATAACCAGTAGAAGAAGAATTTGAAGACAGACGAAGACGAAAGAATTTTTCAGGGGTTTTTTTCGCAGGAAGACCTATGTTAGCTGAATTCCTACACTTTTTGTATATCATGTATGATTTGTTCATCCTATTTATTCACTAAAGTTCATCTGAATAATCCAGCCGACTCCTTTTGTCTTTGAATTAATCAAATACACAACAGGTATCAGGGATCCCATTGGTTTCGGCACCTTTGCAACAGCTGAGTCTGGCTTCCACTAGAGCTGCCGTTAGGTGTCCAGAATTATTCAGAGCTGTCAAAACTGGTGCCAATGTTTTGGGGAATGACAATGACAGTTTTTGGAAAACGTGTTTTATATTGCCTGTTTATAAATTTTTATTGCAATGGTAATTGTATTGGTTAATTATTCATTTAACACCTTGAATATTTTTGACTTAATTTAATTGAAGGAAGATGGCCAAAGTAATTGAATCTACCACTGTCACTATTACAGTGGAACCTGTTGAACCCCATTGGGTTGCCAGATAGGGCTTTGGCCAAGATGGAAATGCGTAGTAGTTGTGTAAAACGTATATTGTAGAAATTAATAAAGTTTGAAAAAAAAAAAAGTAAACGTAATGAAATATTATAATTTCTCATGGAGAAATAATGTGTTATGTGATCCTGATGTAGTAAATTCACACGTTGACTAAACATGAATTTTACAGAAGACTTCAAATGATTTCAGAGAGGGATTTTATAATACACAAATATTTTAGTTCTTGGCTATTGAAAACTTAAATGATATGTTATTGCTGTTTAAAGTGTTTACATAAAATGGCTAATAAATATTGACAAATCAATTACTATGCATATACTTTGTGACATAAACTTTAAAAAATGTTGAAACACATCTGCCAAATAAAATAATATGTAAACAACACAATTTTCTTTGAAAAAAGCATTTGCATCTTAAGTATAACCCAAAGTAATTTTTATTTCCAAAAATATGTAACAATCTTGTTCTTAATGCTGCTTAGGATATACACATTGTCAAAGTTTTTGAGGTGTACGTACTTTGTGTTTTGACTTATCAATATTCAATATTGGTGTAAAAAATTTGAAGGTGGTTTAACTTGAAAGTGAAAGTCCTCCTGTTGCCTTGAAAATGCTGTTGAAATGCATTTTGTAGCTCAGATTTTAGTCATTTTCTCATCTTTGAATAAGAAAACTTAGAAGACAATGAACAGAACCAGAAACAAACACGGAGAAGCAACCTTCATTTATGCCACACAAATCTGTAATGAACTTGACAAATAATGAAAAATAGAAGAGATTACATTTATTAAATAATAAGTAATAACTCTTTAAAACTGGTTAACAGGCATTTTTGGAAAATTATGATAACATGTTTTAAAACAAAATTTGCATTATCTTAAAAAAAACACTGAAAGTTATAGTGGCTTATGACATCCTGTGCACTGTCATGGAACCATGCTGAACATAATGTCACTCTGGAATTGTCAATATCTCATGTTGCCA
>NW_006800112.1:1016428-1027798 GCF_000485575.1 Poecilia formosa
AAAAAAAAAAAAAAAAAAATTTAGTACATGTTATGTGTCACAAGAGGGCTTAGGAAATAATAATACCAAAAAAAAAAAATTGACCAAAAGGGCACTTGGGGTCAAGGAGCAAAAGGGGCAGGTGCTCAAGCACCCCAGCCCCCCCGCACGTGTCTGAGCAAGTTCCATGGAAGTAGTCAGTATGAAAACATGGAGAATGGGGAATCCATTATACCTCCACCATTCCGCCGTCCTCCGCCTTCAGTCCCAACACTACGTTCAGTAAGGTCCAGACCAGCAGCAGCATTGTCCTGGTTCCCCAAGCCGCGCTGGCTGCGTCCAGGATGCTGCTGCTGCTCCTGAGAGTACACGCAGCCTCTGTGCAATGTCACAGCTGGAAGAACAGTGTGTGTGCGCGCACACACACACACACACACACACACACACACAGCTGACTCTGACGTCATCTTCTGGCTGTAAGCATAACCCTTTAATGACCGGCCTGCATGCTGTTTGAAACTACAAATACGATCTAAAAGCTGCTGAAGTCTGAATTAAAATGAACTCAACTCTTTCAGGTAATAATCTGGAAAACGGTTAATATTAAGCCTAAAATTATTTCCAGTTCTAAACATCTAATACTGCAATGAGCTTTAAATGGAAAAAAAGAAAGAAAAAAAACGAGAGGTAAAAGAAGCAATAGCTCCCTATATTCTGGGGGTGGGGGGAAAGCGATATGAAACTCCAGATTCTTAAGATTAAGATTCACATAAAACGTGTTATATTCGGAGACGAAAAATATAGAACTTTTAGCTGTTCTATCAGTGTCTGTCCAGCAGGGGGCAGAGTTAACCTTCTTTGTTTTCTGGGCTTCACACTTTCAAATCCTTCTCTGGCTGTATCTCGATTCCCCACTGCTTAAATATTTCTATATTAGAAATTAAAGATACACATTCTGTGACTATACTGCACTAAACCAAAGTCATTTAACCACACAATTTATTTAATTACTTATAAAAGCCTTAAACGTGAATTAATTGAATCATACCAAGGCAATTCAGTTTAAACATTTTTATTAAAAGTTTGAAAATGGTATCTAACAGACTCAAACTGAATGAAGTACTTGACCTATTTCTTGTTGCGTCATCGTCTTCAGCGTCATCTCAATTATATCCAGTTCTTTAAAGTAAAATAACCGTGGCGGATGTGTTGATTCTGGTGGATTGAAAGTGAAGCTGAGGTCATGGAGAAGTGAAACATCTTATGGTGATGTGACTGAGTCTGACTCTTCAGATTCAGTCCCCGGATTCTGACCGGAGCGCATCTCTCTGCTTGAGTTCCATCTGAAACACGGATAGGATGGACCCGGACACGGACAGGGCGTGCTGAGGGTGACTCCTTTTCTTTCTTTCTTTCTTTCTTTCTTTCTTTCTTTCTTTCTTTCTTTCTTTCTTTCTTTCTTTCTTTCCTTCCTTCCATGGGGACGTTTTTAAATAAAAGTAAAATCCTGGAACACCGAGGCCACCTGAGCCAGCCGCAGGTGGAGGCGGCCGGAGACGACGTACGTGGACCGGACCGGGTCCTTGGCGTCCGCGCGCTTACCGGCTGCGTCCTGTTCGTCCTGATCGTCTCCACTCTGCTGGGCAACACGCTGGTCTGCGCCGCCGTCGTTAAGTTCCGCCACCTGCGCTCCAAAGTCACCAACTCCTTCGTGGTGTCGCTGGCGGTCTCCGACCTGTTCGTGGCAGTGCTGGTGATGCCGTGGCGCGCGGTCTCCGAGGTGGCCGGCGTCTGGCTCTTCGGGCGCTTCTGCGACACCTGGGTGGCTTTCGACATCATGTGCTCCACCGCATCCATCCTCAACCTGTGCATCATCAGCATGGACCGCTACTGGGCCATCTCCAGCCCGTTCAGGTACGAGCGCAGGATGACGCGCAGGTTCGCCTTCCTGATGATCGGCGTCGCCTGGACGCTCTCCATCCTCATCTCGTTTATCCCGGTGCAGCTCAGCTGGCACCGCGCGGATAACTCCAGCCGCACCGGCCCGGGCGACTGCAACGCCAGCCTGAACCGGACCTACGCCATCTCCTCCTCGCTCATCAGCTTCTACATCCCCGTGGTCATCATGGTGGGCACGTACACGCGGATCTTCCGCATCGCGCAGACCCAGATAAGACGCATTTCCTCTTTGGAGAAGGCTCCAGAAGCCCGCGCGCAGACGCAGCGGCTCTCCACCACGACGCACACCGAAAGCACGCTGAAAACGACCTTTAAGCGGGAAACCAAGGTTCTAAAGACGCTGTCCATCATCATGGGGGTGTTTGTGTTTTGCTGGCTGCCGTTTTTTGTCCTGAATTGCGTGGTGCCGTTCTGCAACGCGGACCAGCCCGGAGCCGCGCCGTGCGTAAGCGACACCACCTTCAGCATCTTCGTGTGGTTCGGCTGGGCCAACTCGTCTTTGAACCCGGTGATTTACGCGTTCAACGCGGACTTCCGGAAGGCCTTCTCCACCATCCTGGGCTGCAACCGATGCTGCTCCGCCTCGGCGGTGGAGACGGTGGACTTCAGCAACGAGCTGGTCTCCTATCACCACGACACCACGCTGCAGAAAGAGCAGGTGACGACGGGGCCCGGGCCGCAGAGACTCGTCCCGGCGCGCACGGCCGGGGAGCTTCAGCAGAACTTCGACAAACTTTCCGAAGATCACCGGAACCAGCGGAATCTGCTGCTCCCCGCCCTCCTGCAGTTTGAGTGCGAGCCAGAGATCTCTTTGGACATGATGCCATTTAACTCCTCAGAGCACAACGACTGCTGTGTTATTCCCGGTCAGATCCAGGACCTCTGAGGGTTTTTCAAAAACCAGGCCGAGATGAACTGATACCTGGAAATATATCAGATTATTTTAGAAGATGTATCACCTTAAATTATTGTCCCCCCTTTTTAAAAAATTTATCTGGCTCGTCTGCAAAGCCATGTGAATACATCTCAATCAGATAGAATATGAAAAATAATTATTTGTTTTAATTATTAGATTCAATAATGAATCTCATAAACTGACCCTTACACACAGAATGAAATATTTCAGGTGTTTCTTGTCATGATTGTGACCCACACACACATGGCCTTGACAGTGAAGGATGGTAAGCCACCAAAGTCACAAATCAACACTCAAAATGGATATATTACACACTGGAATTCAAAGTTTGTGTGAAACTTCGGTTACTTTTGATGATCATAGCATCGCCTTGACATCCTCTCTCAATTTTTTTTATGCTCAAATTTCACACTGCCTCTTCAAAAACCTTCTTGTAACAACTTTCTTATGACTTTCTCTCTCTGAACGAGACTCAGAAAGTCTGCCATTGAACAAACTACTGACAACTACTACTACTTTCTTAAATTGGACACCCCCAACGCTTCATTCTTTTATTAAATTTATAATAATGACACAGCAGCTTATGTATTTTAATGCCAACTGTAAATAATTTTATATCTACAATCTTATTGTTGCCAATTGAAAGCGAACCCCGCAAAAAAATTAGTTTTATGCCAACAGATTAATGCACAACTCCCCCCGAGAGGCTGTCTGGGTAATTGATGCTTTTCCAACTTATATCTCGTTGTTTGATGTGAGTGTCGCCGTCTTTGATATGTTAAAGACGTCTCATAGATGGAAGGATAATTGGCAGCAATTATGTCATTAATTTCTAAGGCTGATTGCCTCTTCATAATTGTCGGGGCTTCGGGTCGGCCATCTCATGCCTGAGAAATTAGAATGAAGCACATCTGTGGTTTTGGCTTTAACTCAGAATCTGAATTTTTCATTGTTTTTGTTCTCTACATCCTCCATTTCTCATGTAAATCTATAAACAATTTCGCTTTCCAGAAGGGGTACTTTTGCGGAAAGTAAAATGGACTCTCCACACCATCGGCTTTGTTGCTGAAAGGACGCAGTGGCCGAGTCGAAGTCCCAATTAGTTTAATTTGTACAGAAACAAAAACTCTTTAATAAAACACACTCTTAGCCAAAGGGGTTTATCAAAGAAAGAAAATGAAACAGGAAAAAAGTGAAAATGCCAGAAAGTATCCGTGTGTACGGCCACATTTAAAACTAGATTAATAAATGAAACAGTTGTAATTGAGAGAGAGACGGAAACGCTAAGAAAGCTTGTGAGACCCGCTTTGCTGAATTCTTTCCAATGCAGAAAAAAGTTGAACTTGTTTGATCAATTAAGGAATAATATTAGATTGATTTTAATTCAGAAAAAAGTCGAAACATACAGGAAAGATAAAAAAAATACTTCCTTATCTACATTTTTGTTTATTTCAATTGGTTCAGGGGAAAAAAGGGAACCTGGAAGTTAGTTAACCTCGACTCCTTTCATCTGCCTCACATGTTCCATTGTGAACGTCAGAATACAAGATACAGAGAGCTGGAACCATTAAACACAGGAGCAACAAAAAAGGCCTTACAGTCGAGGTGTCTCTGGATGCCATTGTCAGTGCTGCACTCAGAGGCTGTGTGCACTGGTCCAAGACTCCACACTGGGGCAATGATCTCTGGTCTGAACAGAGAGCAGGTGCGAGTACTGTTTGAAGCTTTTGTCCCTGTTGGCTAGAAATAAACCACACACACACACACATACAGGAGGTCTTGCTGCTGCTTCCATGTTCAGCAGAAGAAAGCCGGCATTGTTTCGACATGAGTCAACTGTCCCGGTACTTTTTGCTTCTTTGACAGCTGAGATAGTCTAATGTTCCCCAAAAAGTTTACATTGTATAGTTGGGTTTGAAACGTGTTTATTTCAACTGAAATTAAGCTTAATATGCTTAACAGTGATCAAGGCCCATATTCCAAAATACTAAAAGAAGCTCCTAATGATAAAATTGTTTCACAAAGCAACTTAAGAGGTCCTAAATTGACAAGATGACACTTGTGAAATGGATAGAGCTCTGCCAATAGCAGGCACTCAGATTCAATTTTGTGGTTTGGGATCGAATCCAGTCTAGATTGGTTTATTATACAAGTTTGTGGAGTTTCTTGTTCTTTTTTTTTCTAATTATGGAAGATAGAGTCATAGACTAACATGCGGAGTATACGAATAAAATAGAAATGAATTAAGTGAACCCAGTTCTTATACAAAGAGAACTGTGTCTCCTCGCCATGCATTGTAGAAACGTTTCTAAGTTTCACATCATGTTAAACTGGTGATGCACAAAAACAGCAACCAACGAGAGGGAGCTGTTCACTTTGGTGTTGGAAAGCCAAGTGGGAATTAAAAGATCTCAGAAAACACTGGTTTAATAGCCAGGAGAAACACAACAATGGGCAAGAGTTTTAAACCGACTGAGATTTCTTTTGTTTTTTACTTTCTCATATAAGCAGCAAGTTTTTTGATCTAGATCAAAGGATACCTGGAGGCCTTTTTTTGTAAGCATATTGTTCACTGTGAGCTTAAAATGTAGAAGACAGAAAAATAAACTTCAATAATCTAACATTCAACCAGGCTCATCCACAGTACAGTACATTTTCATGAATATATATATATATATATATGTGTGTGTGTGTGTGTGAAATTCATTTAAGATAAACCTAATGCTACAACCTAACATTTTGCTACAATAGCTTATATAGCTTATACTTATAGCGTATGTTTCTTAGATGCAAATCTTAAGAAAAAATAATGAAAACTGTTTCAATGAAAATGTCAGATTTCAATCACGGGACCAAACAGATTGAGCCAAACCTTCAGCAGTGAACAGTCTCAGTAAATCAGGGTTGGGTTTCCTCTCTCTGCTTTTTTCAAAGTTTGTTAGGAAGCTGGGAATAATAGTGGATTCAGGTGGCCACAGAAGGGTGTGTCCATTTTGTTTTCTACAAAAATGTATTAGAATGCTGTAAAAGTTATGGCTGCATTTCCACAACCAGAACTTTTGTTTTATTTGCAGAGGGATTGATTTCACCACCACCTTGACTCAAATGTGGACTCACCTTTCTGTCCAAGGCAAATCACCTATAAAAGCCTCAGAAAACACATGCTGAACAGTGATGTGCTTTATGAGTTCATTGTTCAAGTTTAGCCGTAATCATTTGGAAAGAGACATCTTAACTCCTCCAGATCCAGTTGTTGAGCAAACTGAAGAACCGACGAGTCCATCTGCAGCTCCTCTTGATCTCTGCCGCCATCAGCTTTAAGGACGGCCTCCGCACATCGTGGAATATCTCTGATTGCTTGAGTGGACGTTTATTTATGCTGCAGCATCAAGAAGCTCTTCGGATCGGTTTCAGCGTGAATTCATGCATGTTCAAATTCTGTCTGCGTATTTGTTCAACCAAGTAAGAAATACCACATTTCTTTGGAGAAGGGCGTGTGGAAACTGGGTTCATTCTCTATGCTGTGCAAGTGTGCTTGAGGTCAAACTATCTACACTGCGTCTTATGAGACATTGTCCAGAAGCACCGACCTTAACTGAAGACTGCAATCTTTGATATTCTTGGGTCTTTTTACAGAAGAATGCTCTCTGGAGTAATTTGGTTGGTCAGCCACTCCTGGGAGGGTTTCTCAGAGTTCCTCGTTTCCTACATTTTTGGATGGCCATTTCTGTTAAATGTTCCAAATCCTGAAAACAGGTTCAATGAGTTGCTAGAATACAATTCCATTTCTGTAATACGAGCAGACCTCCACCTCCCCCCAATGGGAAGTCTGCAATTTTAATATGCCAGCTTTTGTTCAAAACTGATTTTAAGGATATTGGCGACATCTAAACTTCCACACAAACATTAGAGAGGGCTAAAGTTTAGGATAAACTTCCAAACCAATTTAAATGTTACCTGGTGAAAAGACTGAAATCGCAAGAAATTTAGAAAAATGTGGTCCATGGATAAAAGTTGAAGGAAATCAGTTTACCAAGTTTCAGTTTTAAAAGTACTCCACATCACCACTTATCTTGATACCAAGATTTAGTCAAATCCAAGACAAGGGTGATTTAGCCAGTGCTTTGAGCGACGCATCACAGCAAGGATGCCAATCACCAGGAGCTAATCATCCAGCCAGTTTCACCTGAAGGAAAGAAAACTATTAATATCAGAGCAGGCTGTTGAACATTTCAGACAGTAATTACCTCACTGGCCCATCTGGTGTCCTTTAGACCCATTCCCTGGGTTCCAGGTACAGGAATGTGATCAGATGCATCCTGGGTGTATTTGGAGTCGGTGCGGAAGTCTCTTGCTCGCTTGTAGCCTCTGCCGGTGTGGACAACGAGGGATGAAGGGTACACCATTCCGAGAGGAACATGGCGAGCGCTCCAGTGACCCTGCAGGACAGGAGGACTACCGTCGGGACTCAGGCCCAGCAGGGTGGCCACCATTTCGGCAATCTCTGCTTCTTGGGTGGCTGAGTAGTCAGCACCGACACCAGAGAAGCTAGTGGAAGAACCAGAGCCAACACCGCCATCTGATCCAACTCCAAAACTGGAGACGCCTCCAGAACAGCCCCTTCTATACCCAGAACCTCTGGCATATTAGCCTTCACTGGTTTGACCTTAAAGAGTGAAGCATCAAGTTAGAAAATACTAGCAATTTAGAGCCCATCTTAATATGCTTGAGTCAGTAAGAGCCATGCTTTGTAATCCTTAAAGCATGCAGCTTTCTGGCTGTACCTTTGCACCAAAGACACCCAAAACAAGTCACCGATTCTTTTTTCTGCCCCCACCCCAGCATAGAGCAATGTTCAGCTAGGCAAACAATATAAGACACAACTAAGATTTTGACTTGGTACCTTAGGGAGCCAATAGTTTAAGCACATATACTTGCTTTTTTGCACAGGCACACAGGATCCAATGGTGAAGAGCAGCAAACAAATCCAAGAACACCTGTACAGACAAATTTTTTATTTATTGTTTTTAGTAAAGTCAAAAAATAGCTAGAATGGAGAGCAGGGGGGTAGAAAGAAAACCCCTAAGCCCCCAAACTCACTTGAAAACTCCCTGAAGCACCATGCTGTCCTCTGAGTCCACGTCACACCTGTACCAGGCAGAACGCCTGTGGAGACAAAGCTTCGTGATGTGAAGGGTTTGTGGCTGCAACTGGCTTTATATTGACGGCTCAGCTTGTTCTAATTAAACTCATCGTGTTCACCTGGAGCCCTGCAGTAGGTAGATGTTAGTATGCAGACAAATCAAGAAATTATGGAAAACCAGGCGGGATAATGAGACAGAGGGAGACACAAAATACAGCTGATGTTATAAGAGTTAGTGGATCAGTAGGAGGGAGGAGATTGTTATAAACAGAATCAGAACTGGTCACAGTGTTTTTAATGGCTCTCCTTTTTAAGATGGAGAAACATCTTATTGGTTTATGTAATCGGTTCAGTACTACAGAAACAATAGAACACGTTTTTATTATTTGCAGGAAATATGTGAATCAAAGAAAAACATTGAGTGTGGAAATTGGATTGTAACAGGGAACTGAAGTTTGAAAATGTGTCTGCTAGGTTGAAAAATATCGTAGCGAAGGGAAAGACATTTGGTTCTTTGAGAAATATTAAAAGAATTTGAGGAAAGAAAATAATGTGAAGTAAAATTCAGGAGAGAGCATTAGTGCAGCACTGACGGAAGAAGAAAGACTTTGTAACCTTTTCAAACTGAGTTTGTACCACTTCAGAAAATCAAGGTTTTTGTTTTAAAAGAACAACATGGAGCCACATGCTGCGAGAATTAGTTTCTTAGAAGTGGAGCTTCAGTGTTGGCTCAGATAACGCTACTAATGCTACACTCTTATTTTGCAGGCTGATAGTTGATTTGACTCTTCATGTTTTTTTTTTGTTTTTGTTTTTTTACCCCAGGGAGTTGAAAGTTTCCTACATAAATGATCAGATCAACTTTTCCATCATGTCCAAACTACATGCTTGTTTTGAGAGGCAGAGGTCAATTATAGATTTGCTGCACTTAAAGTCTGCAAAGTTACTGTTAAAAAAAAAGTTTAATTTTTGCTCCTTTACTATATTCTGTTTATGTCATTTACTCTCTTGAAGGAAATATCAAGATGTGCTGTAACACCAGCCGAATGACCACTACCAGGTCAGGAGCCAATGCATTAGTTGATACTAATACCAACTAATGCATTAATTTTTCTTGCTTGTTTTTTCTTTTCTTTCTTTTTTTAAAAAAAATCTTTTTCCTTCAGTAGTACAGCAGAACTAAAACCTAAGTGGGGGGAAAAAAACCTACCAGAGAACATTATTGCCAGGCCTGGAGGAGCACAATGCTGCTTACAGTACAGGCTGTTTGGACGAGTCAGTGGATGAGATTCAGCTACAAGCAAAGACATCTCTGACAGTGATAATTCTTTAAATTAAATCCTTTAAATGTCAAATGATGCAATTAATAAGATTTAATGGCTTTATTATTCATGATCAAGTAGGTTTTGCAGATATATATTGTTGGTTTTTTTTTTAATAAAGAGGTATAACATTCTCAGGCTTGTGGGCTGATGTGCACAAGAGAACTGAGATCTGTTGACCCCAGTGCCTATCAAGTTATAATATTTATTTCTATGTGCAAACGGTAGGATTGTCTTGAAGCAAAATGAGGTTTTTCAAAATGCATTTTGATGTTTCATAAAACACATGACTTTAGTTCAAGTTGTTTTATTCAATTGCAGAATTAATCCATTAATGCATCTTTAATCTGCTACATTGTTCGCTATGTTTGTCAAAGCATTTCACTGTTTTCAGTTGTTGACTTTTAACTCAAACATTTTCAAAAACCAAGTGTCATTTCCTTGTTTTTTATATGCTCTTAACATTGGGGATGGTTAAGCCTGATGCAGCATTTAAGCTATATTCTGAATATCCTCACATATAAAAATGGGCAGAATAAATAATCTAAAGCTCATGTAATAGTTGAGATGCAAACTACATAAACCAATTAAAAAATGTTAGCAAATATGGGAAGTAGACTTTGGAGCTGGAGTTAAAGAATAAGATGCAAAATAATTTTAGATTTAAACAAGACCATTCAACAGCAAGCTCAAGAAGTTAGCATTGCAGTATACCAACTCCACCTGTAGGTGGCAGCAGAGTACAGCTGTAGAAATAGATAACGTGGAGGCTGAAACTACATTTATTAAGAGATTCACAAGTCAACCTCCCACACATTAGTCCTACAATATTTAAAATGAATATAAGCAAACTCAATGGGGAAAAAGTACTATAAAATAATTCAAATTTAAAGCAGAGGGTCTCACACATCCTTCTTCTAAAGGGAGGGGGGGAAAAAAAACTTGGTTTAATTTAAAGAGTTTCTCTCCTTCATAGAACAAAAAGTGTTCTGGATAAAAGAGGCAGTCTCAGTGGTTCAGGTAACCTTTATGTTGTCGTCTCACTTGATTCATGGTTGCTATTTAGACCCAGACTTTAGGGGGCTCCCAGGTTCCTCTTCTGACTTTGGAATATAATTAAGAGTATCCTGGGCGTACTTTGAGTCAGAACCAAAGGCTCGTAGCCGCCGTTGGAACGGACGATGTGGGAACCAGACGTCCAGACATTCTCAGGGGAACCATTTCATAGGTCCAAGGTGGGCCTCACCTGGTGCCTTTCAACTCCATTACTTCAAACATAGCATTCTAACAAACTATCATCGAATCACATTCCATGCCAGCAAGTGGCGGTAATGCTACTAAATGCTACTAAAAGTTTGTTGCCAACTGCCAGTAAAACCAAAAGAAGAAGAAGAAGAACAAAATATCATGAGACATAAAAGTGTCTCAGCTACAAACAATAACGTTTCATCTTTGAGATTGATGGCCATTCGTAGACTGGTATGTCACCAATATCACTATCATTTTGAAGAAGAGCTCCTGATTCCTCCAACAATATTTTGTCTTGTGGGGATGGCATTGCTCATGCCATTGAGAAAAAAAATAAATATACAAAAAAAGGGCATTGTTCATGGTTACCTATACTTTGCCCAGAGCAGATAATTGTTGGTGTCAGGTAAGAATTGCATGGATAATTTGTCTCCAAATTTTAGGTCAATCCTGTCTGTTCATATTCACACTGAGTGATATAATCAAGTAAAGAGATCAGCCCCAGAAAATGTTCTGAAAATATTCTCAGTTGCACAAGATGTTAATTGCTTAGAACTTATGGTTTTGTAATTAAATGAAAAGTCCTCAGGGTGTTTCACATGATTGTATGTGCAGCTGTTTCAGCTTGCCTATGAAAGTTGGAATTTGTTCCTCTGGCAACTTACTAGTTTATTCATGTTCACATAAATTGACAGTCTTCCCACAGTCCAAAAACATGAGTTTCAGGTTAATTGGTCTCTCTAAATTCTCCTTAGGTGTGTGTGTGTGTGTGTGTGTGTGTGTGTGTGTGTGTGTGTGTGTGT
>NW_006800112.1:1028810-1033574 GCF_000485575.1 Poecilia formosa
TGTGTGTGTGTGTGTGTGTGTGTGTGTGTGCGTGTGTGTGTGTGTGTGCATGGTTGTTTGTCCTGTCTGTCTCTGTGTTGCCCTGCGACAGACTGGCAACCTGTCCAGGGTGTACCCTGCCTCTCACCCAAAATGTTCTCTGGAGATAGGCGCCAGCACCCCTGCAGACCTCGCTAGGGATAAGGGTGTTAGAAAATGGATGGATGGATAACTTAACAGGGTGAAGCCATTAGAAAGACAGATGCTTCACCTTTATTCAGCTAAAGGTAAGGAGGCGCACTGAAAAAAGAAATTACTTGAACCAACTTAATTGAGTGGCTTCAATTAGTGACACGAAATTCAATTAAGTTTATCCAACTCAAGTTATTATGTCTATCCAGCTCAACTGATTAAGCTTATAGAATTTACTTTAATTTATTAAATTTGTCAAACTAAAATTATGTTTCTTTTTCATCTTTTTTCATTAAGTGTTTAAAAGGACAGATTCAAGTCTGTTTTAATCAAATCATTTAGTTTACTTCTAATAAACTAATGAAGGATCTCTTTTTTCTTTCTTTGGTTGTTTTAACAGGGTTTTTTTTTTTTTTTGGCTCAGTCGGCCTTTAATTATGAAGCTAAGATCACCAGGCCAGGAATCGAACCTGTGACGGCCAGTCCAGGAGGATTAGTGAAACACAGATTTGTTTCTGCCTCATCACTCTGACCTGTTCTATACTTTTTACAGGAAAATCAGCATCTGTTACACTGACACCAGTCCTGGTGTGTGTAACACATGCAACAATAACAATCTTTAATATGTTTTGTGGAGATGTTGGCATCAGCGCCGCCGGCCCAAGCCTCCATGGGGACGAAGCGGAATTTTATTTTGGGGCCCTCCATATCTGCTATGAATGTGAACTGCTGCAAATCAACAGATGATTAAATAATATGAACAGCTGCTATAAACTCATTGTATCTCTGAATAGTGCTGCTTATGTTATATCTTACATGCATATCATCTAGTGGTGGCAAAAGCAACAAAAAAAACTAGCATGCTCTGTCCATAATATCAATAATCTAACCGTATTCATGTTTATGGTTCTAACCTTCATGTTGTGATGGTGGAACTCTCATTTACTACAGAGGAGAGCTGAGCAGGATGTTAGAACTAAAGCATGGTGGAATGTTTTGGGCATTATACTGATTTAACCCAACCACGGTTACCCATATGATTAGTATAGCCCTTTAAAATAAAGCTTACTGAAAATGTCAAAATAAAAGCCTAAATATTCCTCTCAGGGTAGTGCACCGCCTTAGGGGCCTTAGGCAGAACTAACAATAGGCGGTGCACTAACATTAGCATTTATTATCTTTTTCTCTCAGGTTAGTGCATTAACATTAGCACAAACATTAGCAGTGCCCTGCCCCCCACTAGTGCACATTAGCCTTTTACCTAAAATAAGCTTTTAGCTATTTTGTCTTACTTATTAGCCATGTTTAGTACACTGAATGGAAGAAGTCAATGTCAGACAACATGCTAGTGATTCCCCACATGCTACCGACAGCATTTAGGCTAACATTAGCATTTTGGCTAATTTGAGCTTATACGCTAATTGCAACATACTGAAAGGCATAAGTCCATGTTACTCAATATGCCTGTGATCCTCCACATGCTCTTGAGCACAATGCAGCTTTCTTTAGCATTGATGCTAATTTTTAGCATCAGAATGCTGGTTTCCAACTGACGGGCACGCTTTAGCAGGCCCTGTTTAAATTTCTTCAGAAATTTTCTAGTTTTACACATACTCATCATACCTTTGCCACTGAGTGAATGAGAAAACTAAATTCAAAGACTAATTAATCAAAAGTCAGTTGATACAATTACTAAAAAACATTTACAGCTTTTAAACAATGAAAATGGACTTAAAAGATTTTATTGTGATATGATCGCTTACAAAGTGTAATACTTTTTAAGTGTAGTTTTTGGGGATGGACATTCTCTGAGATGAAACACCTAAAGGGCCGGGCTTCTAATTCAGTATAAATAGCTCTGTGAGCTGAGCAGTAAAAAAGCTCCAGGGCAGACTTGTCAGAAGCCAAGAATATTACCGTGTCAGTTATCTTCATAACTCAACTTCACCAGGTAAGGAATTATTGCACAACTAAAGATGAACAATGAGGAAATTATATGATTTTTAGTAACTGCTTCAGGTCTGAGGTAAAAAAAAAAAAAAAAAAAAAAAACTTGGGACCCTTCCCCTTTGTCCTTTGCAGGGAATTTTCACACCTTATTTATATGAAAATATGTTTTTATTGTTGCTTTATGCTTAAAAGTAATCTTATTTTCAGTCTCAATCATGAATGGTGGTAGTAGGAGAAGGATGTACTTTACTGAACCATCTAACAGTCAGTCAGAAGAGGATTAGACCTAAAGAAAACACCCCAAGTATTATTTGAAGCTGTTTCATTGAACTAAAACTACAGCATGAAGACACTGAAGGAGTCAGGACTCACTCTGCAGACAAATAAGCCTATAATTTTTATTGAATCCAGTGTCTACACGACATGCAAATTCACAAAAATATTAATATTAAGCTGTGAAAATTTTTCACAGATGGACAAGTGGTTGACAAAGAACATAAATATATCAACAACAGTAAAGTAAAGTGCTGTAAACATAAGGAGCACGATCAAAATCTCTTTGACCCATTTAAATGCATCCATAAAATGACATGTCCCCATTTCAACATTATTTCACATATTTTAGAAGAAACCTATGAAGATTCAATAATCTTCCAAGTTAAACTCAACATACTTGGTCCAGCACTTTAAAATGTTCTCCTTTGTCATGACACAACAGGTAAGTAAGATCGTATCAGTGGAGTCTGTAGAATCTGACGTCTGTTTTGTAGCTTCTTGCCAAAATTCATTAGCAGCAAAAAACATGATGCCTCCAGCTGCTGCAGGTGCAGGTTGTAAAAGACAACAGTTGTGCCTTTGTTTTGCTCCATCACTTATTAACTTCTTCCACATCCTTAAACTGTCTTCATTGCTTAGTTTTGTAACTTTGTTCTGAAACGTGTGCTCCTAATCACCCAGTTTTTTGCACTTGTCACATGTGGAATTTCTGTTTGGACACTTTTCTGTTTTTCTGTATCTTTCCGATTCATTTTTCCTGTATGTTTCACTTTTCAGTAAAGCAGACTTTTAGGTGTCTTCAGTGAGTGAGGTATAAAGATAAATAATTCACATGTTTAAGGGATTGTGAGAGTGAAGCTGGCATTTTTTGATGAAAGTTTCAAAGTTTTAAATGCATAAAAAAAAAAAAATACAACATGTTGGTTAGAAGTATACTGATTAGGGTGAACAAAAACAGTGGTTTGTCATCATTTAATGTGCCACTTTATTACATGTTTACTTCTAACAGTAGCTGCCTTTGCATTTTGTAATAACTGGAGCAAAGTTTAATAATGTTCTTATATAATGCGACAGAAAATATTACAAGATGTTTTCAAGGATTTTATTACATTTTGCATTAATTATTACATGATGCATTTTCAATTATGTTTTATTACATTTTGAAGCCTGATTTTATTACATACTGTGGCATTACTTGGAGTATTTAATTAAAGAAACCTGTTCTCTTTGTTGAAGAGACATGATCTGACAAGATTTTCACCACAGTATCATTAAAATCTTGCCTTTGGTTTGGATATCCTTTGGAATTTCATGCATTTTTCTTCACCGTCTTGCACAACACAGATGGAGGTACAGACATTCAGACAGATAAAACAGTGCTGGGGAATGAAAAGTGGCAAATAACAAAAGCAAATCATCGTTTCTGCCTGCTCACAGGACCCTTGACTCTCACATAAAAAGGGGCATATTTATACCAGAGCCTGTGTATTTGTGTGTGTGTAGAGTTCTCAACCAGTCCAGTCTGACATATCTCTTGGCTTGCTTCATATTTGAGTCCGATGATGAGAGTTTCCAGAAATTGTTCACAGCTGGAACTTCTCAAGTCTTAGCTACGTAACTGCTCACTTAGCTTTTGAATATTTTATTAGATTCCTTCTTGACTCTTCAGGCAGGATCATTTGCTAGATCATGTAAATATATTCTTTCCAGGTATGAATGACCTTTAACACTGACCAAAACTACACAAGCAATATATTGATTAACAAATAACATAATTGTTATTGTTCCACAATACATAGATAGATTTATGTCATACTATTGGAATGTTTTTTCTTGAAGGAAACATGGACAAAGGTGTTACTCAAGTTGCTGCTCTTGGTCGACCTTTCACCTTAGGCATGCTTTATGATGCTAACAAAGACCAAATCATCCCAGGTAAGAATGAACTTCTTCATGTCTATTACAGCTACGCCTTTATGTTTTCGAACAAAGAGAACATTGTTGCCTAAATCTTTTCAAATCTCTAATTAGAAAATTTTATGTAAAACATACTCATAGATTTGTATATAAGAAGGAACATAAGTAATGCGAACGGTGCTGGGTTCGGAGAGATATCGCTGTAGTTGCAGGAGCATAAAAGCTCAACACCAAAATGTTGAGAGCCATTACTTCAAAAGAGAAGTCTGTGACAGATAAAAAAATAAGAACTAACATCTAACTTTTTTAAAGCAGGACTTTAGGTTTCCAAATATCTTTGATCAGGGATTTTAAGTGCATGAAAGCATATACAGCTAACCATACAAGTCTGTTTAAAGTTTCCACAGACCCCAAAAACAACTTATTTTCTTCAAAGCTCAGAAGTGAACA
>NW_006800112.1:1033600-1064189 GCF_000485575.1 Poecilia formosa
TTTATATATATATATATATATATATATATAAAAGTTATACTGTTTCTCTAAGAAACAATTTATAGGTGGCAAAACATATAACCCAACAGAGAAGCAAGAATATGTTTTTGTCATGCTTAAGTACCTTCACTGTGTTTCCTTCTAATTTGTTTTCTGATATCATGTTTTAAAGGTGTCACTCTGTGGGACGAAACGACTCTAGAAGACATGATGATGGAGAATTCTCAGCATAGCAGCGATTTTAAAATCACAAGCTCCGATTCCTTGGACACAAAGTCCTCTCTGCTGGACGTGAACGCCTCTCTAAAAGCCAGTTTCCTGGGCGGTCTGATTGAAGTCGGAGGATCTGCAAAGTATCTGAATGACGAGAAGAAATCCCACAATCAAAGCCGCATAACCTTCCAGTACAAAGCCACCACCACTTTCAAGCAGCTGAACATATCGGCTGATGAAATGAAGAAGCAGCTGAAGATTGCCGATGAAATGAAGCCGTTGGCCACTCACGTTGTCACTGGCATCCTTTATGGTGCAAATGCGTTCTTTGTGTTGGACAGTAACAAGGTGGACACGAAAACCCTCCGGAAGATTGAGGGCAACCTCCAAGCCACCATAAACAAGTTCCCCGGCATAAGCCTGAGCGGAGAAGTTGACATCAAACTGTCTAATGAAGAACGAGCTGTGGCGGACGCATTTTCCTGCACGTTCTATGGAGACCTGATTCCTGAAAAAAACCCTACATCGTTCCAGGATGCACTGCTGACGTACATGAATCTGCCGTCGCTGCTAGGTGCAAATAAAGAGCATAGTGTTCCACTGAAGGTCTGGTTGATGCCACTGAAGAATTTTGATGCATCAGCTTCCGAGGTGAAAATGGAACTCAGCACTGGACTTTTGGGGAAGGCTCAACATGCCCTGGTAGAGCTTCAGAACTTGAAAATAAGATGCAACGATTGTTTGGCAGACAGCTATCAATTCCCGCATATTTCCACAGTTTTGTTAGGTTTCAAGCAAAAGTGTCGCACCTATGAAGGGATGCTTCAAGATCTAATTGCAAAGAAGATTCCAGGCATCAGGGCAGGAAAGGAAGATGAGAATGAGCTGTTGAGAATCTTGGATGAGAAAGAACAGTCTCCGTTCAGTACAGACAAATTAAATAAATGGATGGCAAACAAGGAAAGAGAAGTCAATGTGATCAAGTCCTGTGTTGAGGCAATGGATGGAGCAAAGATCCTCCCCAAAGAGTCTGACGTTGTTGAGGAGCTCCTGTGCCCCAAAGTAGAGGATGTCCTCTGCTTCGTTTTTACCTCTCTGGAAACGTCAGATCCTTATCTTCAGAAAATGGCAGAGTACCTGGAGACAATGGACTTCAAGGCCACGGGCAATGTCAGTCCAGCCACTGAGGACCTGTGGTACTTCTCAGAAGAAGAATTGACAAGAATAAGAGAAAAAGCCACTGAGATCGGTGAACTTGTAGCAGGTCTGAAGAACGAAGCGAAATACACATTCATAGTAACAGCCATGAAAAACAAAAAATACAAAGGAGCAACCATCTACCACTACAGGAAGAACAAACTGATCACGGAAGATTTTAAAAAACCCGATTTTGTTAATGTAGAAAAAATAACAGAAAGGAGAGATCTGCTGTGGTGTAAGTCACTGTTCATTGCTTTCATTTTTCCCCCAAACCAATGTAAAATCAAATTTATCTGGCCATCACAATGTGACACCTCGAACATTGAACCAAAGTGTTTGGGTCTTGTGACAATGTTGAACATCCACTTGAATTTGTTATTTAGCAACAGTGTACATGAAAGCCAAATGGACACTTCACTTCTTGCACTGAAGACTACTTGGGAAGGAAATATTTAGACATTGTCTCAAATTAGAAAAACTCTACAGATCTTTTTTGAAACCATCAACTTCATCATGTTATCTGTTTTTCTCTCCCTCAGATGCCAGCAGCCTCAACATGGATCCAGACACAGCACACCCAAACCTCATTCTCGATGGAACCAAGAGCGTGACACACGGAGACAAGCAGTCATATCCCAATAACCACCTGAGATTTGAAGAAGTTTACCAGCTTTTGTTCAAAGAAAGGTTGACAAATCGCCACTACTGGGAGGTGGAACTGAACATTGACAAAGGTAGAGATAGCGCTGTTGGTGTTTGTTATGAAGGAATCAATAGGAAAGGAGGTTTTAGCGAATGGACTGCCATTGGTCACAGTCCAATGAGCTGGTCTTTGGGGTGGAGGTGGAGAAAAGACAAAGAACAACAACCCAAATTCTACATAGAGCATGACAGAAACTGCACGGAAAAATCTGTTCCCAAAACCGGTTTGTCCCGTGTTGGGCTGTATCTGAATTGGCCCGCCGGTACTTTGTCGTATTATATAGTCAGAGGCGACAAAGTGGATCACCTTCACACTTTCCATGGCAGTTTCTCTCAGCCCGTTTACCCATGTCTGAAAATGTGGGGGAAAAACAGCTACGTGGCCCTGTGTCTGTGAAGACATTTGGTTCAGTTTGAAACAAAAAAAAATGGATTAAGCAGAGATGTGAGTGATGAAAGTGAAAGTTTATTAAGAAATATCAATCAATCAATCAATCAATCAATCAATCAATCAATCAATCAATCAATCAATCAATCAATCAATCAGTTCCAGACTTCACTTCTCTTTTTTTGAGTTTTGATCATAATTTATGTATGATCGTCATGTTAAAATAGAGTAAGAAGTTCCTCATAAAAACAGTAGTTAGAGTTTTATTTGTCCCTCCTCTGTAGTTTTTTACTATCGCGTTAAAGTGTGACAATTTTAAAAAGGCCTGCTTGACTAAAAGTTGAGAATAAATAAGCAAAGATAAGAAAACAAATGTTTTCTCTCCAGCAGACAGGGTCTGGCCTGCAGTCGGTGTAACTCAATGCATTCTCTCCTTGCCAGAAAGGAAGAGATAAATCTAAAGAAAGTCATTCTTTTTTTTCTCACAGTAACATACTGTAGTTCTTCTTGTAATGAAGTGAATGAAACTCCAGTTGAGTTTTCAGGCGAGGGACTTGGCTGGGCATGGAGTTGCTATCAGTGATGGACTTTGTACTGCAGAGGTTTTTGAAACGGGTCAGATACCAGTAAAACATTTACTGCCAAATAATGGCAGGGTTTTTATTTTTATTTTTATTTTTATTTTCTTTTGGATTGTTTCTATAAGCAGTAGATACCCAAATGAAAGGACAGAAACAGGCAAAAAAGAACATTTTGCATAATATGTCTCCTTTATCATTAACTGTACAACTTTAAAACAATTACTTTTTTTGCAAGAAATAGCTGCTTGCATCTTTTTATTGATAATTGTATGATCTTCATGTTTTAAATGCTTTTCTTGCTCACTTATAACATCTATGGGACAGATAACTATGTATTGTTGATATATGATGTTGCCATAGTTATAGATTTCATGTTACGATTTTTTTTTAAAACTATTTTACAACTTTTGTGGCGGTTTATAGTTTTGGTGGGGGTTTACAGTTTTTGTGGTGTTTGATATTCAGTTTTTCCTGTACTTGTATTATTATTGATTCTTAATGATTGATTACCAGTTATGCTTTCTTTATTCATTTCCTGTCACATAATGTGCATGTTTGACTATTTTTGAACACATGATTGCTTTTGGGAAAATAAAAAGTTATATTATTACTTCATTCATGCTACTGTTCTAATGTTGGGACATCTAATAAAAAGAATGCAAATAAACCTCTGGTTTTTTGTTGTCTCCCATAAATACTCTGTATTTAATTTTCTTGAAAGGAAAACATGCATATTTTCTCCTACTTTTAGGTTCTGTCAAGTCATATTCTAGTGCTTTTAGTTAACAACCCAATGTTTATGCAATCCATAGCTATGGTAAAAATTAAATTAAACCCACTAGACAAAAAAGGAATTTATAATTGCATCATAACTTCATCAGAGCTCTCTTACCTCCAGCTTAGCATTCTACTGCTTAGTTCAGATTATAACCTAAATATATGCAATGAAGCTTCAATGACTCAAAATTTGACCCTGTTTGTAACATAATGTAAAGAAGCCTGTACGCTGGCACCCCCATGTTTTTGAGTTGGATGTTTTGCTTACATTATATATAAATATTTTTTTGTGATTTCATTAACAAGTAAAAAAGGGGCAAAAAAATATATATATCCTAAAACAATGGTCCAAAGCCCTTTTGATGAAAAGGAAAATCAGAGCATATAGCTTTAATAAAGATTTAATGTGAACAGTGGACCTGACAGGTAAATGAGGAACACAAACAGGTGGTTACAGTTAGTAAAATGAAGAGGGAAAAAACATAAAAACATGAAGTCCAGTCGCAACAGTTGAACTGAGATTTGAGGGAAACTATGTTTTAAAGTAAAAAAAGGAGAAGTAGAGAGGTGTATTGCTGTGACTTTGCCAGATCAATTGCACAATACATTTGAAAGAAAAACTCTCTGATTTCCAAATAGTGGGTTCTTTTTAATGTCACATTCATCCAGGGGACTTTCATGGTTCAGTAACTCATTGTGTCGGTTATAAAAGCAGGTAGCAGAACTCCACCTGACAGACATCATATGTCAGATCCTTACAGAAGAGCAATGACCATTAAGGTGAGTTTATGATGTTAATGCAAGACTCTCGAATGTTCCTCATTTGCTTGATTTTTGCTTTTAGCTCAAATGAGAAAAGTTCTGACTCTCCAGACTTGTCGTGAACAAACTGTTCCTCTGCTGCAGCTGTTTGTTCTCCTGCTGGTTCCCGTGGTGACCAGCAGCTCAGATCTCTGCCTCCCTTTGGACTGCAATGACATCTACAACCAAGACACCAGCCGACCCAGCGGAGTTTACACCATCTATCCTATCGGAACCACATCGGCCGTCCAGGTACGCTCAAACCTCCTGGAATAAATGTTAGTAATTAATAATCACATTCTGATTCTTAATGCCTGATGTTAACGTTAACATGTTCACTCCATATTGATATATGGTTCAATATCCAAAAAATGTTCTTTTAACAACAACCTTGATAAAAAAAAAAAATAAATAAAAAAATAATCACAAGCATCAAATTTGTGTTACCTAATAGGGATCTATCAGCTCTGATACTTGGTATCTTGCTGATTCATACATAATGGGGCTCCTTGATTTTACAGCAATGTTTCAAGAGTCCAGAAGGAGGTCAACTGGGCTTTGTTTCCTTATGTTCCTTGTGAAAAATTAGAAACAAGAGTCTCAAGATGCAGCTGAATCAGTATGTCGGTTCAATCAGCTGCTATGTTTGTGTCTGCAGGCTTACTGCGACATGGACTCTCTGGAAGGAAAGTGGACGGTAGGGATTGTTTATTTCTGCTGTTTAGTTTACGTTTTGCTTTTCATTATTTTAGACAGAAGTTTCAAAAGCTTTCTTTGGAATTCAATTCAAAGTCATCTGTTAAAATACAACTGTAATTATATGCATTTTGAATCCATGTCATTATCTTTTTGAGATGGGGTTCTTACCTGTAGCCAACTGGTTTCATTAAAGGGAAACTACTGGAAATAATTTTGAGTTCACAACAAAAAATGTATCTGTGGGCTCACCATCTACAGTCAAAGTTTATAAGAATCCAAAGCAAAAACACTTAAACACTGTTTGAACTAATTGTAAGTGTTTTTGCTATTTGCATGCATTTCTGAAATCCAACTCTAACATCTGATTCCGAAATGCAACAAAGCTCATTGTGAGGAAACCTGAGCTGCGTTCAGCTGGATAACCGTCCTCACCTTCCTGCAGGTTTTACAGAGGAGGATGGACGGCTCTGTGAACTTCTACAGGCCCTGGAATCAGTACAAGTTCGGCTTCGGGAACGCCGCAGGAGAATACTGGCTCGGTGAGACGTGAAGCCAACGCAGCAGTTATGGAGACTAGAGGGAGCGCCCGTCAAAAGTTCAGAGAAATCACTTTCTCCAATGTTTCTGTCATGTTCAAGGTCTGGAGAATGTCTTTCACCTGACTAAGAGGAAAACAGAGCTGCTGATCAACATGGAGGACTTCGAAGGAAACAAGTCGTATGCTCGTTACACCTCGTTCTCCGTGGGCCCAGAGACTGACGGCTACAGACTTCACCTCACTGGGTTCACTAATGGAGGGGCAGGTGGGTAAAGACAGACATTTTTTTTTTGTTTCTGGTAAGATAACTTTTTTATTATTATTATTATATATTTTTATTTTTCAAATGTCCAGCAGTGTCGCACTCAGAATTGTTGTCTAAGTGCCAACATGAAGCCCAACCCTACACTACGTCCCTGCTCCCCTCTTCTTTAGCACCTGCAGAGAAAAATCTGGCACTTTATTTATCTATCAACAACTTTAATATTTTACCATTTACTTAGTAAAAAAAACATTCTTACTGATCAACTTGAAAGAGTGTTTCCAAAAATACATTATGTTTTGTTTTGTTTTGCCAAGAAACCAAAATTTTTGCAAGATACTTTATAATTTAGGAAAATAATGTGCTTCACATTTATGCGACTTTCTGTTTCTTCAGGAGACTCTCTAAGTCACATCAGTGGACAGAAGTTCTCTACGTTCGATAAAGATCAGGACACTTGGGTGAACAACTGCGCCCGATCGTTCCTTGCAGGGTTCTGGTACTCCGATTGTCACTCTGCAAACCCAAACGGCGTGTACCTCTGGGGGTCCGACAGCACTCATTATGCCATCGGAGTGGAGTGGATTTCCTGGAAGGGCAGGGCCTACTCCCTGAAGGCCATCAGCATGAAGATCCGTCCAGTACAGTGAACTGGGATGGGATGTAAGCGTCATCAGAAGTTTCCAAGAACCCAGGAAGGAATTTCCAGCAATTACACAGGATATGATGAAAGAAGCTGGGCGATAGTTTGGACTTGAACAAATACTGGAGAAATGGTCAGACGTAATTCAACCGGTCAGAATCGTCCCACTCAGGCGCTGAACTCAGAAGGAGCTCAGCTGCTGCCTCAGCAACTCCACTAGGTTTTAAAAGCTGCAGTCTCCCCATTCAACCATCAGATGTCGCTGTTGCACCGGTCCGAATTTCTTCTGTTTCTGTCAGTAAAACTACTTTGATTCATGAACTAAATAATAACCTGTTGTTTACTGAAGGAATAAGATCGTGTTATCTTATTATTTTTTAACATACAATATGTAATGCAGATATAAAAAAAATACTCACTTTTCCTCAAACCAACAGCATTGTGTTGTTACAGCCTAAATGATAATCTTTCAGTGTTGCTGCCTCTGTAGAATGAAGTCAAATTATTCCAGTATAATTATTAAATATTGAGTTTGTGGTTTTAGTTAAAAGTGAACATTTTATTAAAAATAAAGTCTTTTATGAGCACAGTGTGCTCATTGTACAGCGACTGTCACTTTTTAAAGTGAGGCCGACAGATGGAAGACTCCAGCTATGAGACGGTACATTTATCGTGTTGGTTACCAAAAGAACAGGAAACTATCTCAGTGTTTCCTGAGATAACAAATCTTAAAACATTCTTGCTGTAAGATTGCCTTTGCTGACAGTCAACGACAATAAACGATATATGTTATCAGCACATTGTCATTTACTGCGAATGTGTAAAGTATCATATAAGTCAGTTGCAATTAGAACAACCTGTTTGAAACTTTACTGTTGATGTTCAACAGTAAAATATTCAGAGCCTAGTGTCTCTTCGTAGTCCCCCATATACCTCAAAAATACTCTTTGTTACACACTTTGTTTCAGCAACTCCAGCAGAATCTGGACTGTCACACTTATCTCATCCACTCGATGTCACTGTTCTATTTGTCAGCATGACTGGATTGAGCAGATGCAGATCTCTGTAAATTAAACCCTGTGATGGTGTCTTGTGGAGTTATTTAGCTTCATTTAACCATTTAAGACCTGCCATAGTACGAATGTGCCAGAATTTGTGCTCAGATTTTTATATGCTGCATTTTTTTGGACAATTCAATTAGCTATACATCAACTCAACCTTCATTACTTTCATTTTATTAACATGCATGTCATGGGTGGTTCCATGGTAACTAAGTAAAAAACAGCTGACAAGTACAATACATTACAAAAGAATACAACAACTCTTTTTTCTTCATGATTTTTTTGCTACACAAATTTCGCAACTGAATCTGAGGTTCCACAAAATAGGAGCCAGAGAATGGACGCAGTTTTATAAACTGTAGAAACAACAAAAAAATCGAAGATACTTTGTGTGAAATTTACAAAAGATGAAGTATATTTCAAAATAAAGTTTCAAAAGGGACCTGTACAGAAAGAAAAAAAGAGTCATTAAGTAGTTTTGTTTTTAAGTAGCGTCATGGAGCTGGGACAGTTCTTGTTTCCTCCCTGTAAGTGTTTTATGGCCAAATGCTCTCTCAACAATGGCAGCAGAGATTTGATGACAGCAATTTGGGACTGGTTGTGAAGCCAACCTGCTGTGTTCCTGGAAACCCTGGTACGTCATCGACTGCCACACAGCTCCGTCTTGAGTAACTACCTTTTTCACATAGCAAGGACCATAAATTGATACACGACAGTCATGTATTAGTTCCTGGAATTTCTCTTTAAAGAACAACAACCAATCATTGGGTCTGAGAGGTCAACTCTTTCCAGGAAGTGATTATAGTCCTTCACAGCAGGCATTGCAATGACATGTTCAGCAACCTTGGAACACATCATCTTCCTGAAGTCCGTTTACTTGTTGAACAGATTTTTATTTGCCAGGATGTTAACATTTTTAGGATGTCAATTCTTGTGTCCAAAACGCCTCACAAGCTCCAAATCCCAGGTCCTTAAGCTGGTTTTCTATTCTCAACACTCAGTATCACAACAAAACTGGGGAAAAGCTGAGCTTGGGCTGTGCAGCTCCAGTCTAATCATTGTTAGTCAGTGTGGTATCTATGAAAAAAAAAAAACTTTGTCAAACTGCACAGAGCTGTTTGTAGAGGAACCTTTAAGTTTATTTCTAAGTTTACCTATATAAAATCAAAGCTATTGTTCTGTCACTACGACTGGTGTCTTGCTCACTGAATGGCTTCACTGCCTCTGTCAGTCCTTAAGGACTTCAGTTCCTGCTGGGCGGTGCTTTGGGATCCCGATGAGGACTCTGTGTTCTGGCCTTCATCCTTTCTACAGGGCACGAGTCCCAGTAGCGCCTTCCTGAACATAGAGCTGGAGAAGACGTAGACGATAGGGTCCAGAGCCGAGTTCAGGAAGTTCAGGCCCAACGACACAATAGTGAGTTGAGTAAAGGTGTAGAAAGCGGCGCAGTCCCATGGCCGGTAGGAGCGGATGACCCACACACCGATCGTGGTCACCGTGGTGGGAAGGAAGCACACGATGAACACAGCCACGATGGCGGCACACATTCTCATGGCCTTGCGCACCTTGTCAGGTTTTCCCATCTGCCTCTTCTTCAGGAAGCCGGAGATTCGGACGGAACAGAACAGCAGCATGGCCATGGGGATGACGAACTCCACCACCGTCAAAATACGGTGCATGCCCACCAGGATGATGATGGCGCGGGATGCCTCTTTGTAGGACGTAAAGAAGAAGCACTGGGTCTTCTCGCCTTTACCCTTGATGTGGTTGTAGGCCAGCATGGGAACCCGAGGACTGATCACCAACAGCCAGACGAACGCTGAGACAAATGCAGCCTGCCGCTTGGTCATGCGGTTGAAGCGATGATGAGGGTGGACCACCTGCACAAGAATCCAGAAATGAAGCGCTTTACTTTCAATGATTCAGTGTAGTTCTCTTTTTAGCTCATTTCATATCATTTTTTTTATTCAGCATGGCAGCAGATGTGATGCTGCAGAGTGTTTAAAATCATAAAAAAGATTTTTTGATTGTGAGCTTTTGTACAGGAAAGTAAATCTAACTCAACATAATACAGCTGTATCTGATGTAAAGGTGTAAGTGCCTCCAATTTGCTTTGCATATTTGAAGCAAGGTAGAAATTCAATAAAGGAGTCAGTGTTATGAGTTTTATGTGGCATTTTATAGCACAATCAAGCAACTATGTTAGCTTCAGTTGACTTAAAAATGCTACATATACCTAAAATGACTTAAAAGAAATTTGACTTTGTAATTTAACGCCTTGAAATTGGGCCTCTGCCTCTATAAGAGCAATTTCGCCAGATGTTTGCTAATTACTGCTGGATAGTCTTGTAAAAAAGGTAGAAAATAGTAGGTTGTGTTGGGGATAGAAGAAGAAGTCATTCTTGAAAGAGACCCCAATTGGTAGACCCATACAGAAATAACCTTTGACCTCTCAAAATAAATTCACGGTTTTCCTCACCTTGAAGTATCGGTAAATTGCCACCACGGTCATGAGTGCGATGCTGGCCGATCGGTTGGAGAACATCAGGAAGAGGTTTATCCGGCACATGCCATCTCCAAACACCCAGTGGCCCCTGAGCAGGGCGTCTATCCTGAGGGGCAGACTCACCAGGGCAAAAAAGTCAGCGATGACCAGGTTGAAGAGGAACAGGGTGTTGGGGTTCCAGGCCTTCAACTTAAACCAGAAGATCCACAGCGCCACCAAGTTTCCCATCAGCCCCAGTATGACGTCGATGATGAGGACCGGAGGCATGATGAGGCCCTCCAGCTGGATGCCGACAGGCGGGCATCCACCACCCCCAGGGACAGGGGTTGTGAGGTTTGAAACTGTGGTGAAGTTTGGTTGTGGGACCATTTTTTCAAAATACCATAAGACTGCAGAGAAGAGAATAAGAAGGGGAAAAAAAATTATGACATGTTACCAATAAACACACGTAGTTTTAGTGATTAAGTAATAACCCGAATGAACAAACGACAGAAAGTTTTGAAACTTGGAGTCTTCAGCTTCCCCTTGTAAAGTCCTTCCTTTTTTCCCTCTGACATTAAAAACCATAAGGAAAGAACTTTAGGACATGATGAGCATTTACTTGTGTTACAGACTAAATCATTAAACACTGCTGGAGCAGTAAGAGGTAAAAAAACAAAACAAACAAACAAAAAAACCGTTTTAAATATTTGAAAATGGAAAAGTGATTCTCTTAATTGTAATGTTATACAGCAGTGATTGTAATATTACTTTATACATTAAAGGATTACGTTAAAAAATTTTCAATCAAAAAATACATCAGTCATAATAATAATAGCAAATGAGTGAAATATACATTTTATATATATTAAGGAAAGATATAAAATTTGTATATATTTGTTTGAAATAAATAAATAAATAAATAAATAAATAAATATTTTTCTTATAAATCACTATGAGCGCATGTTGCTTTCTACCTCATTAATGGTAAAAACACAAGTCAGCCCGCACACCCTGGTAAATTTAAACTGTGTTTGTTTCCACTCTGAATACAGAGAATTAGAGGAGATTAGATTAATCCACGACTCACCAGCAGAACTGTTTCATTCATGAAGAGCTGCAGGAAGATATGGATGGATGAATGACCTTCACTGGTGTATTTATAGCTTCTACTGGCGGTGGGGCAGGAGGGGGATGTTCCTGTATGGTTGCCCGGTTACGTTTTGAGAAGTGAAAAGACGCACCCTGGGGGAAAAAACATTTTGTAATATATTTCACAAAAGAGTAAAGAACAAAAGAAGAAGGAAAAAAAACACTCTTTTCTGGCACAGATTCCTGTTAGACATTACATGACGGAAACTCAGCAACTTTTAAGCTGATCCTTCTGTACGAACTAAGACTTTTTCATCAGTCATAATTGATCAGTTATTTGTAAAAGCACAACAGTTTGATTTTGTGATTATTTTTAAAATGATCTTGCACTGCAAAAAAAAAAAAAACAAAAAAACAAAAACCCGTCTCTAATCTGAATTTATACGGTAAAATTCTGTGATTGTCAGAATTACCGTACATTAGAAACTTTTTTCTTTTCACACTGCACCACTACTACAGTTATATTTAATAAATCTGAATATTTTTATGAAGTTGTTTTATTTCATTAGCTAAATTCAGTGAATGAAAACCGCTGTGATCACACACACTGTTGTTGTCACACCTTTGTTTTTGTTCGCCACAACAGATTTCCACTTCACACTAATGGAAACAAGACATTTAAGATTAAATATTTCAAACATTTTTTAATTCAGAAATGTGGGCTTAATGAAAAATATGTTTAATCAAACCAACCTCATCGAAACACCTGTTCTTTGGGTCATTGTTCTCTTTACTTGTTTTGTGGCAATCTGTGTCTATCAAAGTAGAGTACCGAAAATAATAATGTCAATAATGATAAAAATAACCAAATGTGGAGTTATTTTTTCAGCTCATGTGGTTTTTGAATCACAGTTCCTGTGGTATTCCAGGCTGCTGAAATCTCTACGGCGTCACTGCTGACCTGTCAAACTTTGACTGACACAGGATTAGGAAATCAGTTGAACTTTTGCTGGTGATTATGTCCTAAGATTTAAGGAAGTTTGACACAAAAATTGCCAATGTATGAGTTGAGTCAGCTGGCAGGAGGATTTAAAAGAATCAACATATTCTGTCGGTGATTTAAAGCTGATTCTCAAATATTTGACCTAATAAAACCTACTAAATGTGTAACATTAATGATAATAATGCAGGTGACCTTCTGCCTGACTGAGCAGCCACTAGTTCAGAAAGACTTGATGCAACCAGAGAGTTCATTTTTGCTCTGAAGCGTTTGAACACCAGGTATGTTGGAGTGGAGTTGGAACTACAATCTGCAGGTCAGTACGCAAGTACTTGGGAATTTACTTGGAGATCCCCAAATATAATAAATGGAGGAGTTAGAGCCTTGGGGAGCACCACCAACAACTTGAGAATCTCTCAGTTTGAATATTTTAAACTGTGATTACAATCTGACAGCTGCTGAATGACCAGACTGGAAGAGTTCAACCAGCATTTTTTACTTTTTTGTAATTTTCTTTGCACCCGGTTCTATTTGAAACATCATGAATACATCTAGCAAGTATCATATAAAGCTACGGGAATCCTGGTACACCATTGTTTTCTTTAAACAATGAAAACAATGACATAACATACCCATGATATATCTGCAAACTTTGAACTTCATTTTATTATTTAGAATAAAATGTTATTTAGAACACTTGTCAAATAAACCTAAATGTAGCTGAGTCCCCCACCCCAGTTTTTTCTTTTTAATTTTTTTTTTTACAACAATCGTTTTGCTCCGTACACCCCCACCCCCCCAAAAAAAGTAAATATACTTTCTTGTTTAAGTACTTATCTTATAGGCATGGCCTTTAATGGATTCAAGTCCAGTTGCAAATCCCCTTCATTTCAGTCCAGCAACACCGCGTTCCTTTACAGGAAGTCACCGGTTTGCTCTGGATGTTTAGAAAAGCAGTCATAATTAGAGGACTCCTGACATTACGAGGCTAATTTCAGCTTCATCTTCGCCTGGTTAATCCCATCAGTGGTGGTCAGCGGGGCTCACAGTGTGTGTGCGTGTGCGTGTGTGTGTGTGAGACAAAAGACACCTCGGGTTTGCCGACGAGGTCACACTTATTTTTTTTTAAACACATTTAAGCTCCTCGCGCTCCTGCTGCTTTTCTACTTTAAACTGCGTCCGCCGCACGCTGTGTGTGCGCGTGCAGCGTGTGCGCGGCCGTATATGTGACGGGAGGGTATCAGGGTGGATTAGAGGGAAAGGTAAGCGCGTCTCTCCCTGTCGGGGCGGATTTCCATCCTTGTGCGCTCCGCTCGGTGCACCGACCCGGTTTGAACCACCGCCGCTGTCTCCTCTCATTCGTCTCCTCCTCTCAGCCTCCCGGCAGCCTCACGTGTGTGTGTGTGTGTGTGTGTGTGGGTGTCTGTGTGTGAAGCAGAGAGTGTGTTTTTATTTTATTTTATTTTATTTTTTTTATGCGCGCGGACATATTTTCGGTCTCTCACACTCCGGGGTGCGATGCCATTCCTCCCGCAGGAACCTGAGCGCCTTGATGGGTTGTCTCTACTTTACTGGTGAGTTTCTTCCTTCGTCACTTGCTATGATGCTTTCATCTGTTCCTCACTTCCGTCCTTATCACATTTTTTATTATTATTTTTTTTTGGCTGAAAGCAGAAATCGTGGGGGTCTGCTAGCTCTTGTTTTGTTCACTCCTGCTCCATGTGGGTCACTCTGCGCAGAGGTGGGATAGATTCGCAGGCTGTGTGGCGACAGATGCCTCGCAGTTTAAGTCCACATGCTTGAGCGCAGTTCTGGGTCACGCACGTTTTAAAGGACGGCCGCGTGTTACGACCTCCGTCGTCTCTTTCTCCAAGAGATTTTAGAGGAATACCAATTTCTTCTCTAGGTTTTTGTTGTTGTTGTATTTATGAATTTGTGGGAACTGCTGCTCGTTTCTTAGTGAAAACATATCAACGCTGAAAAACAGCGGAATAAAAGCGACCGGATATGGAAGATGTCAACTTTAATTTGCTGCTTCTTAAGATTAATACTGGTCCGCCTCTTTTATGCTATACGTATATTTAGCTCCCAGATGTGTGTGAGAACATTGAAATACAAATATGTGGATATTTAAACGATTGTGATTCAGGTAAGCACAAGTAAGGGAAGCAATAAAGCTTTTTCACTTTGTATGGGGGTTCTTGCAGGGTCATCCAGGTTAGTTAACCTACAAATTAAATAAGAATGATAAAAAATATAAATCCATCCATCCATTTTCTTTACACCCTTGTCCCTTAGTGGGGTTGGGAGGGGTGCTGGTGCCTATCTCCAGCTTAAAATATTATTTATTTTTTTTTTTTAAAAGAACGTTTTGTAGTACAATCAATAAAAGTCAAAACTAAACAGGCTGTTAAACGGCATATTTTCCTCATTGTTACAAATTTCCTACTCAGTTCGAGTATTCCTGAGTGTGTCCCTTTTTCGACTCTGTTGGGATAACAGCTGCTAAGAGGTCTGACCTCACTTTAACCTTTTGTCCTTTGACTTAATGACCTATTCAATAATTTTCTTTCACATTCTTCAAATGTACAAGTTATCTTTTGATTGTTTTTTCACATTTAACTAATAAAAGTGTTAAAAACAGCCTTTTATTATTTTGAAAATTGCTATAATATAATGTGCACCCTACTAAAAATATACATAGGTACTTATGCTCTAAGAAGGAAAGAGATTAAAAAACATTTAATGTTGAATTTCTGAATGAATCAAAAATGATATCTGGTCTTCAGCTAACATCTGTTTTAATATTGTACTTTCTTGGACTACATATTGCACTGACTAAATTTCAGAGGGTTTTTCCTAACCCAGCCATAGCCCTTCTTTCCCTCACTCTGAGATGGAGAAATTTTAATAATAAAGCATTTTCTAACCTCTGTCATTAGTCCTTGAGAGTCACTGTTCTGCAGTTTTTAGATACCGTCCTGCTGCAGCTGTTGGTGTGTCCAGGCTTATCATCTAAGTTATGTTTATTTGATCATTTTCAGCTGTGTGAGCTACAAAAGTGTTAAAACCAAACAAGCTTCTCAAAAAACTACTGCTCAGATATTCCAAAAAGCATAAAACATGCAGGGATGCAATAGTTGTTTGGTGTTTTTTCCACTATAAACTATTAAAAAGATGTCAGAGGAAATTCACTGCACAAACCTAAAACCAAATTAGCCAAAATTACAATTTGATTTGGCCACTGCTGAGTTTGTGTAGCTGTGACTGGAGAACAGCACAGGTCTTCTGCAATCACAACAGCTGGAAAATTACGATTTGCTGTTTTTCTGTCTAACAAAAGCAAAAAGTTGAACAAAATATCATATATGATGCAAGAAGGAACTCATGCATAGAAATTGTTCTCCATTCATAAACAGGCGCTCCTTAACTGGAGTAGAAGATAGATCCAAAGTGTTCATATCTGTAGTTACATATAAAATCATAACAAAAATTGACTTTAGAAACAACAAATGTTCAAGTTGTTATCACATAAAATATCACATATTAGAAAACTATGAAATCACTTTTTTTTTTACAATACAATGACCCCACCACTTTCCTATAATGTTATCTCTATATCAGATGTGATCAATCTATGACATGAAGATCTTTGTCAACAGTTTGTGTCCACAAGGATTTAATTTACTACCAAACACTGCATCCAAGCAGTCCTTTGCTGATATATTGTGAAATTCTGTTGTATAGTTGTTTTGTTGTTTTTTTGTTCACTCACTTAATCATTTGCTGCTGCTTGTGTGCCCAGGTCACGTGTGATAAAAAAAAACAAAAAAAACACATGACAATTGGTACCTGTTTCCACATTATATGTATCTTCAAACAATTGTTTGGACTCCAAAATTAGAATCAGAAAAATAACATTTTCTTCACAACTGCATTCGATTTGTTTCATGGAAAAAATTCAAATTGGGGCACCAAATTAAATTCTGCCCCGGTACCCCTTACAGTTTTTTCCGGCTCTGCAAAAGGATATAGCTCACATTGTTTATAAGTTAATGTTTTTCAGCAGGAATGTGTCAAGACAAAGTTGAATTGGAGATCTCAGTCTGTCCCAAGGTTCAGTTTGTTGAGATGCAACTTAAATAAGTTTGGAGATTGGAGAATCTTTCCTGATTTTTTTAGTTGACAAATGTTCGAAATATGAACATGCGTTCCAAAAGAAACGCTCAAACATCTACATTTCCTGGTTTTTCAAAACGTAATAGCCAAATATGTTCTGTTGGACATTAATTGTAACTGAAAGCAGTGGGAAAAAAACAAAGAGACTCAGGACTTTCTCAGGAGGACAGAGTTAATGCAACGTGGTGGATGAATGGTCTGGGGTAATGCAAGGAGCAGAGATTAGCTCCCAGCTTCCTGTGTGACCTCTGATGGCCCCTCGGGATCAGTCTACAGACAGACTCATCTTTTTTTATTCCCCCTCGCCTCTTGTTTTTATTCAACACTTCAACATACGGCAGAAGCAGACAGGAGGAGATTAAATATGCAAACAGCAAAGAGTAATCCTCAGACGGTGCATCTCTGTCCAAAAAAAACAAACAAAAAAAAACCAGACAGTGCCGGATATGAACTGGATGTTTTTAGTTGGTCTTTATTCTTTAGGTAGGAACCAAACAAAGGGAAATACTTTTTTGGAGATTTGGGTAAAAAAAGCTAATGTCCTTTGGCTTATAATCCACGACCTTTGGCATTTGGTGGAGGGTGAGTTAAGTCTAAAGCTAAAGTCCACAAATCAAAAACATTGAAAAGTTTCACCATAATTGTCCTCTGAGTTATGAGGATGTTGCTCCAGTTTGCGGTTTGTTTGTGCAACAGTCGACTGCTCGTCATCTCAGGTTTTCTTCTGGAAAGTCGTGAAATGCTCCGCCTGGTTTGGCGAAAGCAGTTCCATCAGGTCAGCTGGGGTGAGGCTCTGGATTTACCGCTCCATCTACATTTGTGCATGTGAGTGTGTGCGTAAATGGGTGAGTGACTGGAAGTAGTGTGAAGCACTATATGAAATTACGGGCAGTTTTTTTTTTTGGTCTCGTATCACGATTGAAAGAAGGAGATCCTGAATATGAGGACGTGAGAGATAAACAGAGGATCTTCATTGTCCAGAATACCACCGCTTCTCTTTCACATCACAAGAGTCAGCTGAGGTTTTTCATCTGTTTTGGATAATTTATGGATTTCTCCCACTGGGGGTCCAGAACTGGGTGATGACTCCGCCCCAGAATTATCTAGAATGTCTTTACAAATTTCTTCTTGTTTTCCATTTTTTTTGTTTTGTTTTGTTTTTGTCACACTTAAATGTTTCAACAAACAAATATTGTTCGAGTAAGATAATCTGAGTAAACCCATAAAAAGTTTCTAAATGTTTTAATTTGCGAAGGGGGTGGGGGGGAAGCAGATCCAAACTGGCCCTATCTGTGAAGAATAGTAATTGCATCATGAATTAATCGCAACAGTTAACTACATTTTTGGAAATCTAAGTTAATTTTTTTATTATGCCAGGCCTAAATAATCCAAAAACTTTTAATTTTTGAAAATAAAAATACTAACCAAATATAGGAGTAAAGTAATTTACATAATCGATCTGGAAAGGGTTACAAAGCTAATTCTAAGGTTTGGGGTATTAGGTTTTGGTTGGGTCTACCAAGATTATTCAGACAGTGTATCAACGGCTCATCCAGGAGGCCACAAAGGAACCCCAAAAAAATAACATCTAAAGTTCTGCAAATCTCCAGTGAGGGCAGTGTTTGTGATTCAGCCATAAGAGAGAGACTGGGAAAAATCCACTGGGGAAATACAAGGTCAAAATTACTATTGAGCAAAATAGGAAAAAACATAGCAAACCGCCCCCCAAAATACTCTTAGATCCACAAGACCTTTAAAAAATACTTTGTCCACTGATGAGACAAACGTGGAATATTTTCATGAAACCAACAGTGTTTCAAAGATAAGTAATTGCACCTACAGTAAAGTATAGTGGTGCTATTATGATGTTTTGAGGCTGATTCAGGACTCGGATGACTTGTTATAACTCAAGGAACCATCAATTCTGCTCTAGAAAATCCTGAAGCTCCGGTTGTCAGTTTATGGCCTTAAACTAACGCTCACTTGAGTTACGTATCAATAAAATAATCCAACGAGTCACAACAAATAAAATCAATAATTTAGTTCTGAACAAGAGGATAAATGTGAAATTACAAATTCAGTTTATTTTGATTGTTTAAATATGTTCTGATTATATTGCTTTGTGACGTCAAATGCTCATATGTTTTTAATCTAAACTCCAGCGTAATCTGTGTCCGTCTTCCGTTCACCCTGGGTGACTCTGCTGCCGTGCTGCAAAGTGTCGCCTGGCAGCCAGCCGGCGTGTGATGGTAATGATGCGTGACAGGTAATGCAGATCATCAGGTATTAAGTGATCAGTTTAATTGCTGCTTCGTGTCCTAGCGGCTGGCTTCGTTGTGTGTTGGAAACTGTCGTGGATTGGTTTTGATCTACAGGAAAATGCTGTTGCCGGGGCCTTTTTCCACGCTGGAAGATTTGTTTAATTTACGTGCTGGCAAAAACCCACATCGGTGTGACGATCCACGTGGAGGTGGAGGCAGAAGAAAATGAAATGACAGATTCTGATCCATAGTTTCGTGGGGATCAAAAGAATCTGTCGGGCACGGGTTCACAAAATCCAAGACTGGGTCTTATCCTTTTAATCAGGTCTTGTAGCTGGTGGCGGTAATGAACCTCTAAACTATTTAAATCCAGGCCGTCTGTCTTCTGATTGTCTTTATTCGTGCTGTTAATTGACTTATAGCCTTTCAGGAGAAAAAAAAACAAAACAGGTGACATTGTTCTCTAATTTGTCTGGCCAACATAGGGAGAAGTTTAAGAAGTCACACACACTAATTGAAAAAGGTGAGAAAATGCATACAAAGTTATTTATTACATTAATTATATTACAAAAAATGCTGTGTAAATATTTTCATCGTTGACATATGATACAGATGGGTTCAGTGTGCAACCATAAAGCAATAGATACTGCACTGGTGTTTCGTAAAAGTATTCCTACATCTTTAACTTTTTCACATTTTTGCCATATTCCAACCACAAATTCTTTGAACTAAATCAAATAAACCATTTGGATATGGAAGTTAAAGACTGATGGAAATAAACACAGACATAGCAACAGGATGAGGGGAACTCTGTCACTAATGATGAAAATGAGAACTTACTAGGAAAAAAAAATCTGAAAACAAAATACGATTTGCAAGTTTAAAGGTGCAGAAGTGTGGATGAATGGATGAATGGATGTATGGGTGGAACCGAACTCTTTACGTTTCGTATGAACTCATGGAACGTCTCCAGCCTCCGTCCTGACGTTAGCATTTGTTTCTTCAGACACGTGCAGAACTGCAGCCTCAGTTGTGACTCATATTGTTGACACTCTGATCTGCAGCAACATTACTGAAGAAGCTCAAGCAGATTAGTTTGTTATTACCAGCCTGTTAGAGCGGCTGCGGGCTCCCCGCTCTCAAATTTCCAGACTATTTTGCTCCGTGCATTCAAACTAGTCTAACCAAAGATACTGACATAGTAATAGATGATGTTGTGGGACTATTTTGTGTGGGACCCGCTATACTGGTGGGTTCAGAAGCTGGGTGCAGCAAACTCAAAGCAGAGCTGTTTTAAGTGTGACGTTCGATTATCAGTTATGACAGAAAGGTTGATGAGACTTTCCTCAACGCTGAAAACCAATCTGTAGGCTCTGAGTGTAAGAATATTCCTGCAGTAAATATGGCTGCCGGCTGCTCGTTGAGATGGATCATGTTATTATTCCTAATTAAGCCTCTTCAAACAGATCAAAGTGACCCTGACTTCAATTCCCATAATCCCTTTCATAACATTCAGTACATGCACGACGGTCCTGATAGCTGCGCTGCTTCCCTTTCAAAGCAGAAAATAAAGCAAGTATTGACAGAGAATCAGAGCAGAGGAACTCTAAGGAGCCCCCTCGGCTCCGTGTTGACAGTATTTAAAGAGGAGGATCATCCCAAACATTCTTACAAAACATTGTCCTGCTCAGGGAAAAGCAAAAACTCAGTTAAAAACCTTACAGCTGGAGAAATAGTCGCGTAATTAGCCTCAGGTAAACGCTAAAGCTGTGTAGAACCGCAATGAAGCGGTTGATGGTTTTATGACTCAGAGAGTGAATGAACTTAAGTCACAACTGTTTTTGTGCAGCTTGAATTTTCTTTTAGCTGTAAAAATGTATATTGAACTTGCTTCTTCTGCTCGTGCATTCACTGTTATTATTTTGGAGTCCAAATCATCTGCAGGATGAATTGCATTTATTGCTATTGATCTGTTCTTAGGTTGTGTAAAATAGCTCAAAGAAAGCCAGCAGGATTTTTCTGTTACTTGGTTTGTTTTCTCTCTAAAAGCAAAGCTCAGAGTCTTTTGTGGCGTATGCATTCATAAGAAGTCAGGTTGCTGCTGGATTAACATGATAAATCATGTGTTTTGTGTGGTGAAACTGTCTTCCAGCATTGTGATACCAACAAAAACTCTGTATAAAACTAGGGGTGGGCATTTATCGTATCGTTTTATCATTTATTGTGATAAATTTGTTATTGCGACACAAATTTTGATCTATTGTTGTTATGATGAATTCCAATTAATGACGTTTAAACCTCCCTATAGCTGTCCTTGTTGTCGAGATCGAAAGTATTTCCCCTACCGTTTGTTTTTTGTTTAACAGAAGCATAACTGAATACTGATAAAGCGATAAATACAGTTACCGTGTGCAGTTTAGTGATACACTTCTTTATGAGATTGGTGTCCTTAAGAAGATAAGGTGAAGAAAAAGAGATAATTTCTGTTTTTTTGTCAGTCTGTAACATATAGTAACCTAAAAAAGATATAATAAATAGTTCTTATAGTAACGCAAAATGTCATGTCATGATAAAACTTAAAGTCTACATCGCCCACTTCTGTATAAAACAGGACCAAACATTTTCTGAATAAGATATTTAAAGTGACATAACACCAGCTCTGACGTAGTTTTCAGGTTGTAGAAAACCAAATCAGTTCTTTTATTGTACCTGACAGGATCTGAATCCTGAACTAGAGACACCTTCTTGAAAAAGTCCTCACTGTGAGAAGTTTCTTTTATTGTGTTCTAGTTAGGAAGTCGTAACTAAGATCTGGGTTTGACGTCTGCCGTTCCAGTTGAGAATTTCAGCATGGCGGCGCCGTTGGACATTGTTCGCCATACCGCTTACAAACAGCCTTTTAAGGTTTAATTTTCAAAACCAAACTCCATTTTTGATTTGTTCAATGCTTTTACATGTGTATCCTGTAAAGTAAGCATGTTCCACTGATGTCTTACTACCGGTACAAGTCTTAACCGGGGGCAGTTGAAGTGGCTCCCCTTGTTCCAGTTGATTTCCCAGTCGGAATTTCCCAGTTCCGAACACAACTGGAACACATTTTTCTCGCCTCAGTGCCCCCTGCTGGGGGCTCTTTTGTGTTGCATTAATAATGAACAGGTGAGCCACTTCAGGACAAGATCAACCTGACGTAGGCGCTGCTCCGACAGGCTCATGCGGAACATCCCTGAGTCAGAGCTGTAACTGAGCTTAAAGCCTCAAAAAGTCTGAATCCCCGCTTTGTGCATTCGCCTTGGTCTCTGCAGCCGTCACAGAACCAGCTGAAAACATCTCAATGATGCTCGGGCTGACACCGTACTGCGGCGCTGAGCTTGAGCCTGAGCAACAAGGACAGAACCAACAGACAGCCGCACCGTGAGGAGCCTCTGCTGCCTAAGCCTTAACCCTCCTCACCCTCGGATGTCTTCGTGAAGACTGTCTGGGATCTAACAATTGACATCTCCTGTTCCTCCGATTATACCGAGTCATTGTTGTCGACCGCTGGAGCCTTGAAACATCCAGGTCACTTGTGGTTCAGCTGCTGTGTCGTTTGGGAGGAGACAGATATTATTGGTTGCGCGTGGCGGGCAGGAGGAGGGAGGCGGGGAGGGAGGCAAGAGGAGAGCGAGGGAGACAATAACAAAATCCTGTGATGATTTGATTATTTTGTGCAGCAGGGCTCTGAGGACACGCAGAGGCTTTGCCCGAGGCACCATGTTGAGATGTTCTTGAGCCCTTCAGCTTTCTGTTTGTCTCCAGGACGATCATGGGCCCCCATGGCATCAACCGAGCTGTCCAGAGGCTGGAGTTCTCCGACTGCAAGAAAGGACTCGGTGAGCACCCCCATGCACCCCTGCTTTCTCCGCCTCCCCAATGACCAGCCGATGACCAGTGTGTGACAATCGTGCAGTTTTGCTTCTGCTGAGCTTTTCGTTTTGCTCCTTCGCAGGGGTGAAAATAATCGGAGGCTACAGGGAGCTGACAGGTGAAGACTTCGGGATCTACATCAAGCGTGTGATCGCTGGCGGCCTGGCTGCTCTGGACGGTAACGTCCTGTCTGAGTGTTTATCTCATTTCAGAAAAGATATCATTACCCCCCCCCCGCCTCCCTTCCTCGCGCCCCTCCACACACACACTCACCTGTCTCTCTGTGTGCTCTAGGTCGGCTTAAGTCAGGTGACCTGATTCTGGATGTCAATAACATCAGCCTGATTGGAGTGACCAATGAGAGGTGAGATTGGCTGAGTGTGCAAATTCCTGCGTGTGTGTGACTGAAGCATAAAACCACTTTGCTTCGGCAAATCAGTTCACTTTGACTGATTCACAGCAACACCTTTAATCCAATCTGGATGATTTCACCTTCTCACCCCTTTCGTGGCGTTCCTGACAGTGAAGCAATGGTGCAGAGTGGGATCGGTACACCCAACGGCTTAAACAGAAGCTGTCCGAATAACACCTCAGACGATCAAGGGTCGATTGAACCGTCGCAGATGCTGATTATTGATCCGAAGTTTAAAAAAATCCGCACCCCGAGTTTGAGTGGCGCGAGTGGCAAACCGGGATAGTCGTCTTTTAATGATTTCTAGCTCAGAGTAAGCAGCAGCATTTCTGGATTATTTCGTGCTTCAACTTTATTGCGGACGCACTGAGCGTTCCTGAGCCGATGCCAGTGATTTAAACTCCTGAGTTGTGTCTGGATTTAATTCACTGCTGCCTGAGCAGCTTAGCGTTACCAAACCTTCTAGACAGGAAGACAGAGGTTCCTTGTGAAAGGAACCTCTGTCTGGCTTCAGTCTGGAGCATTGGTCTCAACAAGCCTCTTTCTACAAGGGCTGAAGTCTCTGTGAATTTAGTTCACAGAGACTTCACTATCCACTTTATTTGTTGTTTCCAAAGTTTTGCTTACTAAAATGACTTAGAAGTTACAATTTATTGTTTGTTGAGACGGTGTATTTGCATTATTATGTCGTTACCATGATAGTACTTGAAAATGGAAAATGCAGATTCAAAGCTGCAGTAATATTGCAAAGACTTAGTATGTGAGTTTGAATTTAATCCACGGTAGGTCAAAATTATACATACATGGTTAAACACATGTTGTGGTTAAATGTCTCTTATATCCATCCAGAAGGCATCATTCTAGATATTTGATCACGCTCCCTGTCACAGTTCGTAGAGGTCATTTAATTTAGCTTGTTGCACCAACACATCCCCCTTTTTTCAATACAATTCACAAATCTTGAATATATTTGAGGTTAGGGCTTTGGATAGGCCATTCTAGAAGCTGTTTATTGATTTTTAGGAAAGTTGAAGAACTTGGAGACAGTCGTCAGAGTGCATAGATAGCACTTCAGTATTCCATCTACTATTTGAGCTGTCAGTCCCACAGCATGACGCAGCCACTGCCATGTTTGACTGTTGGTACCGTGTACTGACGTTTAAAAACCTCAACTTTTGTCTGTATTTGTCTCATCTGGCCGTCAAGATTTTTCCAAAGTCAGGGATTTCAGCTGTTGATTTGGAGCGGATCTTTTGGCCCAGGATGCTCCCAGTCTAGTATTGTGTTAAACTGGATTCAGTGTGGAGAGTAACACAGGTGTTCAGATGCCTTCCAGGCTGTGCCAGGCTTGAGTCTTGGTGTTTCCTGGTTGCTACTGAGCATCCAAAACAACTTAATTTCACCTGTGGCGCAAAGCCCTGGCAAGAGGGTTGAAACTTGGTATTTTAATGGGACAATGATCCCAAACTGGTTTTGGATTATAGAAAGCAGGCTAACATTAAGCCCTGACCTAAATCCCATTGAAAATTTATGGACTACCCTTAAAATGGACTCCATGTCTACTTCTATTTCTGAGCAGTAGAGTGATGCAGAGTTATGCAAGAACGCTGTTAATGGCTTCAAAAACTAGGAGGTTTATCTATAAATTGCTAAAAGACAATTAAATAAATATTTAGTAAATCATTTCAGTTCCAGGTTGCTCTTTAAGCTTTATATAAGCACTGGAGGAAAGGAATGGTTGAAACAAATTATAAGAAGCTCAAAATATTATGGCATTCATGCAGATTTAAAGTTCTGGATGAAGCAGTCGACAGTGTTTGATGTTGGTATTGTCCAAGTTTCTGCTGATCTCTTTTAGGCAAACCGATTAGAGTCATCATTCATTCTCTTGGGCCTCCAAATGAGAAAGTAGATCACCAAATTCAAGACTGAAGTGTTAAAACGTCTTAAAGTTGTACACTGTCTGATTGTTGAGCGTGTCGCAGCTGGACGTTTACACCTCGTGCTGTTTGTGTGTCAGGGCGGTGGAGATCCTGAGGAGCGCCTCGCTCTCCAATCACATGTCGCTGCTTGTCGCCAGAGATGACGAATCCAGGTAAGCAATCAGACCCTCTAGAAAACAGTGATTGTCCATTATTTTTACTTAAAAGATGTTTTCAGTCACTTAACCAGTAAATAAATGAATAAATATATATTTTCCTGCAGAAAATATAAACTGCATGTGCAGTTTATATTATGGTTCATATTAGTATGTTTTCTTTTCTTGTAATATTTCTCTTTGTCTTTTCATCAACTTATTTTATTATCGTTCTTGTACAGCACTTTGGTGCAGTTTTATACCTGTTTTTAAAGTGCCATATAAATAAATTTGACATTGACATTGATAGTATTAATCTAAACCAATAGGGTTATTTAAATGCATTGCAGTTTGTTTATATCGACTTTATAGTAGTTTTTTTGGTTTATAAGTTTTTCTAGTTTTTTTATTTATTCATTTTTGATTATTTTTTAGCTTAGAGGAGTTGCTTTTGCTGTGCATGTTCATCCTGTTTAATAAATTGTCAATAAAACAGTTTGACTGTGTCTTAAGATTAGGGTTAGGATCGATTGCCGATTCAGATTTTACCTTTTTTTTTTGTCTGAAATGTTGCCAAATATAGCAAGAAACTTGCTGAGTTAATAAAAGTGAGGTGACTATTGTTAACTACAAATGTGCAGACATGACTTGGTGGACTGATCTATCAGTCGAACCTCTCTCACGGGAAAGCAGAAGAGAATAGTGGTCGATTTTTAGACCTTTGCTGAGGTAGATAAGATCGGTGGACAAGATTGGCTTCACATGTTTACATGTTTCACATCTTGTTAAGGTTAGAACAATAACTAACTTTAGGTGTGTGTTAAAGACCAGATAAATTAGCGTCACTGTTGAACGTTCATCTCTTTGACGTGGCTACGACAGCAGGTGTTTTAGATGGAAACCAAAGCAGCCCCAGAAGGAGTGAGTACGGGGCACCAGACAGTCTGATGATTACACAACACGAACCCTCAGGCTGACAGAAACCCCACCTCAGGTTATGACGTCTGTTCAAAGTCGGCTGAACTTCACTCAATGTTCTGATCTATTGTTAGACATTTAAGCAACTTCCTGACATCTCTCACTCTACTTCTGATACCTGAATTAATGCCCCCTGGTGGCCCTTCCTGACATGTCAGCTTGTTGTAAATCAGTTCATCACTGCTTTGCATGTGGAACAAGCTACAGGCACACTGAGTATAAAAAAAACATGAAAGGATTATGCAGGGATGTTGGCAGGTTGGGTTTCAGCTCCTTTATTAGATGTCTGTTCATTTGAAAATTCAGGGGAAAAAAACGGGCTAATTTTTCTCCTTCATCCATTCTGGAGAAAAGAGTTAACTTTCCTTCCCGGTGGGATGTTTACTCGACACCAGCTGATGTTTCGCAGCACAGACAGCTCCTATTTCCTCCAGCTCCGTCTGCTCATGAAATAAAATGCATGGCGTTCTCTCCGATCTGACCCCCTGATGGCCCAAGTGCTTTTCCACGTCAGCCCTCAGCCTCAACTCAAACACAGCCTGACACAATAAGGACGCCCTGCTGTCTGACCACGGGGTTCCGGCACAGCTACTCGCTGCAATCAGCAAAAACAAAAAAAAAAACAAAAAAAAAAAAATGGTGACGGGCACCAGTCATGCAGAATGCACTCCAGACTGCTGGAGGTTCTCTTTTAATTGACTGAAATCTGCAGCATCTGGACAGAAACATCTTAATACACAGCTAAAAAAAAATCTTGTTTTTCTTCCCTCTGCTGTTTGGGAGTTTTTTTGATGTGAGTAAAGTCTCAGCGCTGCACTTAGCTGTAAAACACGGAGGGATAATCCTTTTATTGATCCCAAACAACAGCAGCATTCCCAAATTAAGCAGAAACAGTCTGTGTCCTTAGTGAGAGTCACGCTCTGCAGGCGAACAGATGGAGCTGGCGAAAAAAAAAAAGTTTAGTAGCTTAGAGCGTGTTGTGAGTGCACAGAGAAGGTCGTCTCACCTCTGTCTGTTCGCTCCCATCCTCTCTGTTACGAAAGCGGCAGAGTGTTGCTGCGGAAGCAGCTTTGCGACGACGCGTCACGCAGTCGCCCCACGGCCCAACCTCCATTGTTACAGCGATTTGTTTCACACTTTAAAAAACAAATTATGATGATTATCTGCAGGTCGCCGTGAGGACGCCCCGGAGGCAATCACGCTGTGAGGATTTGACTGCGTGTCCTCACCGCTCCGAGGGAAAAACGATGCTTAAGACCGTCAGGTCGACAAAAGATCCCAGAGCGCAACCAAAGGAAATATTGGCAACATTTTAGAGGGAAATTGACAATCTTTTTAGTTACTCTGTATTGAGTAACGATAGTGAACCACTCCACGTTATTTTCTGAAAAGACATTAGAGGAAAGGTGGCAACATCCAGGAGCTTGAGATGTACTGTATTACAACTCATATATTCAGAAACGGGAAAACATTACAGACGACTTTCAGCCATGACAGATACAAAGTTGATATCCTCTTTCTTTATTTAGAAGATTTAATCTGATGAGGGCGCCAATTAATGGAGCAGTGCATGTTGGGATGTCTGCAGATTTAACTGTGAACAGGAACTTAAACAGACGAAGTAATCTCAGTTTTATGTTGCCCTCTTTCCTTTTCTTCAGGGAGAGCTGCAGAAATGCAGATTAGCCACAACTTGGAACGTGTTGGAAAATGTCTGCAACAATGACTGAACCCGAACAAACCAAACCAAATGTCAGCAGCTTTCAGAAGAAAACAAAATGTTCAGACAAGAACCAAAACTACCAAAACATCCAGAAAATTGAGAATTCAACAAAATTCAGGTTACGTTTGAGGAATAACGCTTACTGAAACTAAAGATAAGGAAGTGTTTGGAACAAAGGAAAACTGGCAGGAATTCAGAGGTTTGAAGGGATCAGCGTGTAATTCCTGATCTCTGAGTGTTTTTTATCTGCAGCCATGCAGATCCACTTTAAAAGGCATTAACAGCCAATCGGATCAGGCGGTGATGCATGATGCTGTGAGACTGGCTGACCTCCATGTGAGGGAGACAAACACTCACAGATCAGACAGGAAATAAAAGCTAGAAATAGACATTGTTGCAGCTGAAGTTTTATACACTCGTGCTTTCAGACGAATCCAAAAAAAATTAAACATTTTTGAAACCAATAGAGAGAGGAAGAGACATAAATGTTATTTGCTTCAACCGATTTTAAAATTTCCTGCTGCATTTCCAGAAAGATTTTATCTGGAGTTGCTTAAATTTAACTTAGTAAACATCCCAAGCAAACTTTGATAATGTAAGGTATCAGAAGCGTATGTTTATAAAAAAACGGATTGCGCATCCAATTTTTTATCCACATCATTCTGTGCTGAAATCCCATCAGCCTGATGCATCTGTGTGTTCTTCAGGAGGGAGTTTGCTGAGCTGATGGAGAAGTACGGCTCCAATAACGTCACATCATCGGGAAGAATCTCTCCAACGCAGCTGTCCACGGGTAAGACGCATCAAACAGCTTCGCTTCTCTGACGATCGCTCAAAGAACCGACGGCTGGAGGAAACATCCTGAGAAAACATTTCAAAAGACATTTTCCTCTCCCAAAAAAAATCTCAGACAATCTGCATTTAAGACGATCTCCTCTTTCTTCAAAAGTATCCCAAGTTTTAAAAAAAATCAAAAGTATTCCTTGTCAACTTTTTTCTCTTTCAGAGCGTCCTTCACCCTCCAAATCTTTTCCAACAATACCAGTGTTTCTAGAGCCTGATGGAAATCAGCTCTTTGGAAAAGTTTCCAAGGCCACTGGAAAAACGCAAAATCTTATCCAGTGTTTTTGGTCTAGTTTCTAGTGCAAATAGTTTTAGTATGATTGAATTAAGACAAAACTACTTTGCAAGTAACTTGTCAGCAACAGATAGGGGCTTGTTTTAAGTAAATAATACCCTAATGTTGATTAAACATGTCTTGCTGTAAGCGAAATAATTTACAAATGGAATTAGTACTTTTTCATCAGCAATAAACTTACAAGTTTTTTCCTTTTTCAAAATTCTTTTTGTGTCTTGGGAGCTTTTAAACATGCCCACATCGATTTTTAGAAACTTGTCATTCATCCTACGTCTCTTTAAAAAGAAATTTTTTTCTAATAACTCTTTAAAAATGCTTTTAGAGGTCTCTCTCCTATTACGCAAGTTTTTTTTTTTTTTTGTGATCCTAACAAAGAGTTCGATTCTTAAAATATTGTTTTGCTCCTGTGCTCATGCTAGCTTCTTCTGTTTCCGTTCAGGGAAGCTGACGGACACGGCGTCCTCCTCGTCTTCCTCCCGGTCAGAGAGCCCACAGCTGCTCAGTCCTAAAGAGGGAATCACCGCCTACAGCCACGCTCCGCATTACGCCACCACCCCGGCCTACACCGTGCACACTCCGGCACACGCCTTCAGGTAGGACGACGCACGCACGCAGCAGATTCAGGGCGTCTGGGCATCCTTACAATTTATGTGTCTAAAATTAAGATCTTAAAACGTCTTGTGTTCATTCAGGAAATAAGTTGGCCGTGAACACGTTAATCATATGTCTGAAATTTTTGTTGCGGTAGGATTTCTCGCGGGACTTTACCTGTTTCGTGGAAGTTTGCGTCACACGCAGCGGCGTTCGCAGCTACTGGTAGCTAGCTGCTAATATTCCCATTGCTGGCTAGCTAGTTTTTTATTTTTTATGTTTACGTCCATCGTGGCTTTGTAATGCAAATCCGTTATCTGGACGATACTTATCTTCGCCATTCTGTTACCAGCCCACACAGTTTATTATTTTTCCCTTTTTCTGTACATTTATGTCGGGTTATAGGTCTTAAATTCCATTCCTAATGGTCTTAAAAAGTTTGTAGTCTTTATTGGTGAAACCTGCAGACCAAGACTTCAGAAGTAACTCAGAAATGACAGATGGAGCTGTGTTCTTTCAAACCTCTACATTAATCTACCAGTATGATGCATTCTGTGTGTTTGCTAACCTTCACTCATTGTTCTGACCTGTTGGATGCTTCAGGAGCTGCCTGATAAACTATTATGCCACCACTCCCGCCCCCTGGTGGCGGATGTAATTTATTTCCATCCCTATTGTGTCCAGGTTGCTACGGAAGCGCATTGCTATCATGCAGTAAAAAAATTTTTTCGATCGCTATCTCGTTATAACGAGTTACGTATCTCGTTTTAACGAGTTACGTATCTCGTTTTAACGAGTTACGTTTCTCGTTTTAACGACTTACGTATCTCGTTATAACGAGTTACGTATCTCGTTTTAACGACTTACGTATCTCGTTATAACGAC
>NW_006800112.1:1067010-1080172 GCF_000485575.1 Poecilia formosa
GTCGTTATAACGAGATACGTAAGTCGTTAAAACGAGATACGTAACTCGTTATAACGAGATACGTAAGTCGTTAAAACGAGAAACGTAACTCGTTAAAACGAGATACGTAACTCGTTAAAACGAGATACGTAACTCGTTATAACGAGATAGCGATCGAAAATTTTTTTTTACTGCATGATAGCAATGCGCTTCCGTAGGTTGCACAATGTGTGGTAGCTGAAAATTGAGAAAAATGACAGAGGCTGAGCAGAAATGTTAGTTTGTTCCTTAATTTACAGAAATGTTAAGCCAAATGCTGATATTTAAAAGCAAATTCAGTGTTCATTAGTATGCGTGATAGTTCTGAACATCATATTTTCTAAAGAGAAATTTTTCAGCTTGGCTGTAAGCTTTTGAAAAACGTCAAGCTTCTTCCATAAGGGAAGTAGAAGAACAAATCCCTGGAGTTCTTGGTTTATTCATTCTGCTGTCTGTTCAGTGACATTCACGTTCATTCAGCACTTCCAGAAAGTTTGTCTCCGGTTACATAAACTGTCCAACTGCGACTGAGCTGCATGGAAACACCAGCAGAAACTAAAAATAGCGAAGAGCATCTTCAGCAGTTCTGAAACGGAGGATGGATGAAGATTAGGCGGCGCTCTGGCTGACTCCGAGCTCCGAGTTTAATCTCTGTCATTCCATCGTCTCTTCTCTGCTTTCCCGCAGTGACAGCGTCATTCAGTTGATATGTGTCGCCAAGGGAACAGGCCTGGGACTCGTCGTCAAAGGAGGGGCCAACCGAGCTGAAGGACCAATGGTGTTCATTCAAGAAATAGTGCCTGGAGGAGACTGCCAGAAGGTCAGAGTCTTCTTTCACTGAATGCTTTGTTATAATCAAAGCAAAATCGCCGGAGATGGAAACATGGATTGGGAGGAAGAGACTCTGTTCGACAAAAGCTGTCGCATAAATATTAATACAGTGACTTGCAAAGGTTTCCAGACATATTAACCTTCTTTAAAAAGTGGTGCATAGTTGTGAAATGGAAGGGAATGATACTTTGTTTTTGAATAATTTGCTAGACGATAAATTGTAGGAGAACTTATTGCAATAAACGATAATATTGTTGGACAATAATTGGAATAATGGAAGAATAATGGAAGAACACATTCCTGAAGATTGGTAAACTTGAAATTCTGATGAACATTGAAACTGGAATACATTTTCAGCATCCAAAATGAATAAACAAATCAACAGAAACAACAAATAAAATTAACTCTGAAGTCTCTGTAGACGAAATTGTCTTTCAAAAAAGGGGATAGTTGAGATAAGAACATCAGACTGAAGACCAGTTTTGGTAGAAACAGAAAAACGAACAACATTTCTGTGGTTATACCAACTGGACAGCCGGTTGCTCTACAGACTCACTCTTATAATGTATTACACACATGTTGTTGTTGCAGGTGTAAGATTGATTTAATTATTGAACTAGTTAAACAAAATGGCACGTCCTGTTATTTAAAAAAAAAAGAGCATGATCTAATTTTGGACCAATTTGCACAGGATATGTCTTGATAATTCCTGTGGTTCTGCTGCAGGACGGCCGGCTGCAGGTGGGAGACCAGCTGGTGTCCATCAACAAGGAGTCTCTGATCGGAGTGACGAACGAGGAGGCCCGGAGCATCCTGACGCGCACCAAACTCAGGTCCGACACGAGCGAAACCAGACAGGCCGACGGCGGATCGAAGCCGAACAGCAGAAAAATTTATGAGCCTCTCTATGACGACGAGGCTCAAAGGCGGCCGGGGGAAGAACAGTGTTTGAACGCATCCTTATGTTTGCGTTGCAGACCAGACCCCACGGTAGAGATTGCCTTCATCAGGCGGAGGTCGTCGTCCAGCTCCAGCAGCGGCTCCCACAGCCCCGTCTGCCTGCAGGGGTGTGGCGTCGGAGCCGGACCCCAGACGAAGGCCCTCGGGTTGGGCTCCGCGGCCCTGCAGCAAACCATGGTGACCAAGATCACTTCCAGCAGGAACCCCGCCTGCGAGACGCTGCCACCGGTCAACGTCACGCAGGTCTGAGCTTCATGAGACGGATGGGCCACAGCATCTGTATTGTCTACTGTCTGATACGAGGAGGAACTGGTCGACCTGTGATCTGTTTTTTCTTTTTTTTTTTTAGGTGCGAGTCGCTCCAGGCAGAACGGAGCAGACGGGAGTCTCCTCAGCGCCGCAGAGCGACAGCAGCACCGACACGAACCCTGGTGAGTTTCCGTCTAGCTCTGATAAAGATTCAAACAGGTTAAATGAGGAGAACTCTGACCTGAACACAACCTGGTGACCCACAGAAACTCTTCAGGAGATCTCACTGTTGCAGTCACAAAGCCGGCAGCGCGTAGTAATACTTATAGAGCTACAACTAGAAGCTTGATTCACATTGCTTTTCCTCTAACACAATGATGGAGGGATCGAGTTGTAAAACTGAAATCTCAGTTTCAGCTGAAACTCCTGAAACCAAGAGTCATCCCCTGCACCACATGATGAAATCTACTTAATATTCACAAAAACCCAAACCTTACACTCAAAATACTAAAGGCCTGATGATGTAACACTTTTATCTGTATACAGTAACGAGGAAATGTTGGGACATCCTACGACACCCGACAGAGAGACTAGAATACTAGAAGATTGCAACAGCCTACGAGTCTGATAAAAAATCTCAAAGAGCTCTGCATCTGATGTAACTTAGAAATTAACAGCCAACATGCTCAGGTCTTTTTGTCCAACCAAATTCAACCCTGTAAGAAGACTGTAGGATTTTACATGAAATCTACAAAGACCATAAAATATAATCACAGGATCTACTGCATTCTCTTGCTGCTGTGGAATTGAAAGTGCAGGAATAACTATGTGAGAAAGTTCTTTTTTTTTATGTGGTAAAGAATTTTCTTCGTTTTTGTTCAGTGAAATTAAATCATTTTATTGAAAAAACTATGATTAGGCATAAATATATGACGTTTCCTTTGAAAGATGAAGTCAAGACATCTCTTTAATTATCAAAATGTTCCCTTTTTTTTTCTTCCACACCTTCTTGTGCAAGACTGGAAGCTGAGAAGACATATCCTGTCATTGTTATTGTTATACACTCAACAGATTGAAATTATTTTTCAATGTTGGAAAAGAGCTCATTATTTTTGAATACTTTCTGAATTCTAACACATTAAGAATAAAAAGGGTGTGTTTTTTCCACCTTGACTGTAGCTGAAGCATCATTCCAATTGAATCTTTATTATTTTGTTTTGTTGGCCTCCTATCTGATCGACAAACCACCTGCCCAGGAACTAACACCCTGCGGACGTAAATAGATGTAAACACATCGCAGTTCCCGACCCAACCTGCTCATCCATCCATCCATCCTTCCTTTCATTTAAATGCTGAGCTGCTTGTGAGGTGACGGCGTGTCGCTTCGCCACAACCCCCTGACTGTAAATGCAGACAGATTGCGAACAGCCGAGCGCCTCCAAACTGTGGCCTTACAGTCGCAGCGAAGCAGATGGTCCGAGGAGGAAGGAGGAAGTGATGCGAGCGGGAGGTCTGGGCTGCGATTGGCTTCAGCTAGGTGTGAAGCTCCACCACGTCTCTGTGTGCGAGGAATCCTGAGGTCTCCCTCCATATGTTAATTCATCCCGATTTTCGTCTTTGACGTCACGACGTGAATTCATTCGAGTAAAATAAAGTCACTGTTTTACACGCTGGGTGTCATAATTAAGTTTAGTTTTAAGGTTTTGTTCATTTGTTTTCTTTTCCTTTATAATTTTCCGGCTTGTTTTCCCTTCCTCCAGGTCAGCCTAGTATAGTTAAGGATGAAAATCAATATTTTTAAAAGTAGCCCATTTATATCAAGATTTTATTAATTGTAGTTTTTGTGGAAAAATGTAAGACAACAATTAACAAAACCATTATTTCTTTGTGATATTTTGAGGTTTGTCTCAAATTTGAACTCTCTGTAAAAGCGTGAAAAACTGATTAAACTTGAACAGTGACTGTTCAAGTTTTTTTATTTGTGAAAAATAAATATGCTAAGTACATGACAACATGCTTATGAAAATTATGAAAATTATGAAAATTAACACGATAAAAAAGCAGCTGCGCTTTAAGGGAAATGTGAATACCATATCTCATTACAATGAGATAAATAGTCGGCTCCTGTCTAAACACCATTAGTCATCACATTACATTAAAAAAAACAGTACTGGAAGTATGTTTTTAAAAACATATCCTACATTTTTTAATATAATCTTAACAAGTATATCCACTTGACGACATACTAAAAATGTAATACAGCATATTTATTTTTTCCACCAGGTGACATAAATCTGTGTTTGTGTGTTTCAGATTCTGGGAGCAGCCAGCCACCTCAGAGGAAATGTTCGCTCAGTTCCAGCTGTCGATTCAAACTGGAACGACTGGAGCAGGTCGGTTTCGGGCCTGATTCAAATGTAAAGGAAGAAAAGTTTTATGATTTCTCTTTTGTTGTTCCACTGCAGAATTATCAGCAGGACATCCCAATCCTCAGACTGTGATCACAGTAGAACCTATAAAAACATGTGAAGAGAACGACAGTGAAGCACATCAGTGTAGCTCCCGATCGATGATTTCACCACCCCCCGCTGTGTGTATTGATCCGTGTGTGTGTGTGTTTCAGGCGCTGGATCTAATCGGTCTGAAGCCCACAGATGCTCAGCGGCAGGCACTTAGGTCCAGACTACGAGCCGATCCGACTGGAACAGTGGCCTTCACAGGTACGACAACAACTCCCATCATCCTTCACTTCACACTCACATGGAGGAGATTCAAATAGCAACAAGCATTGACTTTCAGCGTGCTTTCATTTGTTTGTTAGCCCTTGTTTTACTAGCATGACGTGGATCTCTACCCCGATTCAGTTATCTGATTTAATTCTGATTTAATGTTTCACGTAAAGGATCTAATGGCAGCAACAGAAAAAAAATGCATCAGTCTGATGCTTTTTTTAACAGGTTGTCTTTATTAGCATTATGGTTTACTGAATAATAACTCCAAACATTTGTTTTAGCATGATGAAGCAGGCACTCGCATTGTGTTAGAAGTTAATCTGTACTTGTACACAATTTATATTTCCTCTTAATTTGTACCTGACTAATCTTAAAATCTTAATTAAGGTATGTGAAATATCTAAATGAGCCTTACCAGTCACTTTTGGCAGAAAATATGCGTGAAAGATGAGCGCAGACAGTGTTCTCCAAACTTCTCCACATTTCTGTAAAAAAAAAAAAAAGAGCTTGCATGTTTACAATAGCTCCCCCTGCTGGACTGAATGGTTTTTATTTTTGTTGCTCATTCAGTGCAGAGGGGCATTGTTGCTTAGAGGAACAGATGGAAACAGTCTGTGATGTCCTTCAGTTTACTCAACACAATTAAAGTAAAGTGACAATTTTTTTCCTCACTGGCTCTTCTTTGGGATTAGTCCTGTTATTCTACATCTACTTGTTTGTTAAACACATGCATGTATCTACATTCATTAACCTCGGATTGAATCACAGACCAGCTTAGTATTTCTTAGGAACTAGTTAAGGCACATCTGTCAAATAAAACCTGCTCTATAGGATTCGGCCCAGAAAAACTCCAAAAAAATCCTGCTTTTATTTGAGATCTACTCTTAAAAGAGCTTCATAAGACAAAACTGTTTAAACCTATTCAACTGGCACCATAAAAACTTATTAAAAACAGATTAATGCAGTTATTAAAAAAAAAAAAAAACAGGTGAGATTTTTCCAAAGGTCACGTTCTGTTGAACTCTTCCTTTCTATTTGCGCCTGCAGACTTCGAGAGCCTGATCCGGGAACTGTTCAAGCCTCAGCTGGAGGAACTGTTCGGCACCCAGTCCAGCTCCAGGTTCACATCAGACGACTTCTCCAGCCTGCTGGAGTCTCCCACCAACCCACCGGTAACAGCTCAGGCTGGGACCTGCGGACTAAAACTCACACATAAAACATCCGCTGACATCTCCAAAACAAAAGAGACATCTTCCAAAGTGAAATAATCTATATCACTTTAAAAAGTAAAATGAAATATACGTTTTCTACTATTTAAGTTAATAATGAGACCGCTAATAACTTCTGGGATTTGTCTAAAAATTCACACACTGGCGTTTTAACAAAAGCTCCTGCTAACTTTTGTTAATCTCCAGAGAAAATAGTTACGATTTAACGACTTCATCCTAAAGTTGAAATTGAGATTTTAAATAGAAAAAAAGACAAAAATCACGAATGTGTACCAAAACTTTAACCCATCTGACAGTGGGTCCTCCAGTAAGAACCTCAGGGATATTTTTACACCAGACATTCCTGATTTCCTCTGTTTCTTCCTGCAGCCGTCGCTGTCAGACTCGGACGACCTGGAGGAGATGGAGAAGTTGAGGAAGGAGCACATTGAGGCTCTGAAGGAGATCAAGACACTGCAGGTGACCTCGCTGAAGTCTGATAAAATGTTAAAGGATTGTGGTGAAACCTTCCAGGTTTGATTCTAGAGCAGGGGGAAAAAAACAAACAAAAAAAACACATTGTGTTTATTTCCAATAGGAGCAGCTTGTCGAGTCTCAGAGAGTTCACCAAGAGCTGGAGGACGAGCTCAACAAGGTCAAGCAGGTCAGTCTAATCTTTAATTTCCCCCCTCACCTGTTGTACTTTAGAGAAATATTTGCTTTTAAATAGAATCACCTAGTTTTAGTTTTTCTAAAACTACCTCAGTTTAGTGGGGACACGAATCGTCTTGTTTTATATTTGAGGATGTAGAAGTGAGATTTGTTCATTCTGTTGTTTTTTTCCCTCTTGCAGCACAAACTCAGTATGAAACGAAATCACATCATTTTTGTGTTTTGAAGGCGGTGCAGGAGAGCTGTCTGATAAATTTAGATTTTTCATGACTCTGAGTGTTTCTGTAAAAATAGATCAGCAGGTGGAGCCTTCCACACACACACACACACACACCCATGAACATGAGAGTGTGTGAGTGTGGGAGGTTGAGTTGAACCCACTCAGCGGCTGGAGGAGTGCGCGGCCTCCATTCGCTCGTCTTTCGGGCTCTAAAATAGTTCCTCCTCCCGTTTGTTTGTTCTGATTCACAGCTGAAGGGTCTCGCCCTCGTTTGCTCCCACTTCGCCGCCTCTCGGCTCCTGTAGCGTTGCGTAAACGAATCGATATCTAGATTTAGATGCAGCTGACAGATGTAGGGAGCCAGCGGAGGTTCTGGCGGGATGTTTCCGATCTGTTGGTTGGACAGTCGCAGGAGAGACGAGGGGTTTCTTGGCAGCACTGAACATGAACTCTGGGTGCATTGTTATAATGTTTTCCCAACATTAGTCTCATTGTAATTACATGTTATTTTATTTTTTGTTTGATTATTGATATGTCGTCCATTAGACCAGTGGTGTCCAAACGTTTTGCAACCAGGTCCAATATTCGGTTGCGAAAACTCGTGGGCCATGTTTTAAAATTAAAACTGAAGAGATTGATTGAGTTATTTGTTGTTTTCATCTGCTTGATAATATTCTAATTAGACAATATTTTGATAAATCAAAGTAGTCGACATTTTGTAGAAAAGGAATCTGCAAGTTATGGTTGACCCAAAACATATGGAGGGTCCTGGACAGTTGCTGTACGTCTTTTGGGGTTTACTGTCATCATTTTTTCTTTTCCTTTTTCTTTTTCTAACTTTTTGAAACAAAGGTTGAGCGTCACTTGCTGGTTTTAGCAAAGTATAATCAATGAAAACAGAAACATTGTTAATAAAAGACAAATACTTTGTCTGGTAGCTAAGTACATTTTATTTGTCTGTAAAAAGTCTCGAATTAATCATGGATTCGCTCCATTCTTGAATTGTCGACCATGGGGCCAAACAAATCATCCAGAGGGCATCAGATGGCCCCCTGGACCACGTTTTGGACATCCCTGCTTTCACTGGAAAGACAACTTTGAGCAAACTTTGATTATTCAAAGTCAACTTTGAGTAACCAATTAACCTAAAAATCATATTTTGCTCTGTTACTCACCAGATTTAAGAAATTTTTAAGCAAAGAAAACCATCTTTTCATCTGAGCTAATCCAGGATTGGCCATTGTCATTCTGTTATTGTTCCGGTTGCACAGTTTGTGCTTTCTTTTTTTTCCCTAATTCCTCTTTTTCCCAGTGAGTAGTGGGTTAGTGTGTTGACCTGCTTGTTTTGACCTTGCGGCTGGAGGTCAGCCCTCAAGGGCCCTCGAGGCCGCAGCTGGAGGCACAAACCGTCATAGCAGGGTTCCTGAAGTTACCCTAACAACCCCCTTACGCCTCAAGTGCACTCTGAATGGCCGCTCTGCACAACAAACCCAGCTGAAAGAGTCTAATTTTAACACCAACAGAGTCAGTGTGTTCCAGCAGACGGCTTGTTTTGAAACCAAATATTCAGCACAAACAAGCTGAAGCAAATTCAAAGATAGACCACAGAGTTTGTCATTTATTTTCAAAGAGATTAAGGGCAAATTTATAAGAAAAAATAAATAAATAAATAAAGTTAATATCTCGTGAGAATGGGAGAGTTGAACAGAATTGATGCTTCCAGATTTTTGAAAGAACATTTTTGTACGGTCGGCCTTGAAGTGATTGTTGAATTAAACCATCATTGAAAGTTTCTTCTCTGACTCAGCTGTAATTTTCAGGAAACCTTGTCGACTCATATTAAAAGCCCCTGTGTCCTGCGATTCAAAAGTCTAAATATCTCCCATGCAGTCATCTTTTTCGCTAAGAAATATGACTTCTTGTTTCATATTGTCATGCAGAGAAATCAGTAACCAACATTCTGGCAAACACGATTGCAGTATTATGCCTTGGCGGTCTACAGGACATTTTCCTGAACTGCTTGAAAGCAACATTAAATCATTTATCATGTAAGTTAATTTACACAATGCTCCACAGCGACATCTGGTGGGAGCATCTCCTAATTGGATCTAAATTCATCACTGTTTTTTCTTATCTTAGTCTTCCTGAGGATCGTTTTCAGGCCTGACTCCCCAGACCCGAGGTGCCCTCACAGGGACAGATGGGTGCTACACAGAGGGTCTTTTTTTTCTTTTTTTTTTGTTTGAACAGCAATTTGTAGAGGTTTAGAAACATGAGCAGCCATGCTGAGAGCGATAACGGTAACAGATGGCCTTCCTGTTCCCATGCGTTTCCATGTCTTAAGAAAATCACTTTTTTTTTTTACCTTTTTGTGTCCTGTTAGTTTTACGTGCGTACGACATCTCTGCAGGAGGTCTTAAGTCGCCAAAATCATGTGCTGCGTGCTGTTTCCTTTCAGTCATAAAAAAGGATGTCACACACAGCACATAAACTAAGCTTTACACGTTTTCCAACTGAGTTACACACCTCCAGGTATCTTTGGTTCATTAGACAGTGCTTACTGAAACAGAAAAGCTTTTTTTTTTAAAACATCTATATTGTGATATAGATATTGTTTTCTTTGATTTATAAAAGAGTACACTTGCGTACTGTACTTAAAAAGTGTCCTTTTGTTATTTCCTTTTCTTGGTGAGACATTTTAAATAAAATAATAATAGTGAAAATAGCTGTCATTTTTTTTTTACAGCTTGATTAGATCATCACACACCAGGCACTAACACCACGTTTTGCAACAGTTTGATTAGGCTGTTACACCTTCATTCTTTTCTCTTTCAGCCATTCTTTTGTAGATTTGCTTCTGTGTTCAGGCGTGTAGACCTGTAAAAATTCAGGTTTTCAGAGTCCCATGTTTCATTCTAGAATAGTTTGCCATACAGAGGAGTTCATGAACACCTCTAGACCTGCTTTAGCAAAACAAACCCCTCACATTTTCTGTGCTTATTCTTAAATCACAAATCAAGCCAGCTGTTTTTCTGCGTACACAAGTTTTCAAAAACTCGGGTCGGTGTTGTAAGGTCATAGAAACTTCCCATAGCTCCCGATTCACTTCAGAGCAAGAGTGCAAGCAGCCTCGACCTGGGAATCCAGCTCGGTAAGTCAGCCGATGCAGGGCTTTGATTTCCTCGTTGGGCATCTCAGAGGCGCGACACACAAGGTTGACATGAAATTTGTTTGTATCGTAGTTTTAAGTATTTGTGAAAGAAGCTGATGACTACAAGATGCTCAAATGTTGGTAGCCTGATCAGCATTTGAAATTTAGGCAGATTAATGAGCTAAAGTGGACCTGCGAACCCTGTTGAGCTTTCACTGGGCAATCTGTTTGCCTGAAGACTTGATGTTCCACCTTCATCACGTTTTCTCTCCAGGAAGCGAAAGTGGGAGCAGAGGAGAGTCGGACTCTAAGGACCCGGATCCAGCTGGCCGAGGAGGCCCAGAAGCAGGCCAGAGGGATGGAGATGGACTACGAGGAGGTCATCCACCTGCTGGAGGCTGAAATTGCCGAGCTGAAGACTCAAAGGGTGGAGCATCCAGCAACGACCAAGAAGGTAGCCAATCACAGAGTCATCACGTTGCTAAAAGAAATCCTTTGTTAAAATGGATCTACTGGAGAAAATATCAGCCTACTAACAAATTACATAGAGCTCCGTACAATATTGACAATAAGCTTAGTTTTGTTGAGAGACATGAATTTTTACATTCTAACCTAGGAGGAAGCCGACGAGCTGAAGAAGAAGGTGGCTATTCTGGAGTGTCAGCTACGGAAGAGTGAAACGGCCAAAAAGGGTTTTGAGATGTCAACGGGAAAGCTACTAAGTTTTGTGGAGGTGAGAGGGTTAAACCAAACCCAGAATCTAAACGTTGATCATCTCTGTGGCGTTTACGTTTCTTGTTTTTCTTTTTGCCTTTTACTGCAGAACGTTCAGGACTTTTTGCTGGAAAGTCACGGACCCACAAAGAGCTACAGGTACACACTTCAAAGCCGTCTGTGTGTGTGTGTGTGTGTGTGTGTGCGCGTGCGCGCCACTCAGAGTGACAAAAGGTTGATTGGCTGCCTGCTATTCGTTAGAGTCTGCGCTAACGAGTCCGGTTCCTTGGGGAAAACGGTTGCCGTAGAAACCAGCAACCTTCATCTCTACAAGTTAGTTTTGCTCGTCGTTTTACAGTTTATGTGCATGTGTGTGTTTGTGTGTGTGTACCTTTACCACCATGTTCTGCTGTTTTGCTGCTGATATACACATGTAGCGTGTGTTAAGGCAGTGCTACAAGAAATATAAATACAAGTCATGTACAGGTGGGAAATATGTAAATAAATGTTTGAACAGGAAAAAATCCCATCAGGTTTTTTTTTTACATTTGTTTTTTTTTTTTATTTGATTCTAATTTTGTTTTTCTCTGTAATATAAAAAACAAAGTCAGACAATTATAGTGATGGAACTGATAAAAAAATAAAGAATTCAAACACATTAATTTTCTAAACAGTAACGCATGTAAACATGTAAAAACTGTAACTAAATACTCTTATCCTCATCTAGTATTTGTAGTTGAAAAATATATGCTTGAAGCCAATTTATTTAGTTGTTTAAAATGTTTTTACCATTTTCTCATTAAAATTTTTCAAAACGGATACAAATCAAAAGAAATTATGAAATTATTGTTTTCTTATTTTTCAAATTCTTAAAAAAGTAAAAAAAGTTTTTTCTTATGTCTTCATATTTCATTCTCCGTATTTGTCATTACTTCAAAGTTTTGTTTAGTTTTTTAAATAATGGACTCTGGCTGGGCAAATTGTTTCCTGCACATCAACACAGGGTGTCAGTTTCTCTGTACATCCATGAAATAACAAATTAACAATTTTATTCAACATCTTTATGACTTTCAACAAGTCTAAACGAGGTTCAGGAAAGTTCCCTTTGCACGTTCCGTCCTCAGGAAATAAGTTAGAAGTAAAGGCAACTGAGACGTGTGTTTCTCAGTCATGTAATGACGTCTCCAGCAGAGAGCCCATTAGTCTGGGCTTCGCACACACTCAGTGGTCCGGCTTGGCCCACTTCAGCTCAGGCAGAGCACCGGTTGGCTCCCGGTAATGGGCTCCCGCTGCGAGCGGCGGCGTTACGAAATGTCTCCACCAAGTAAGAGGTCACCAATTACTCTTCCCTATCCAGTTGTTGATCTTTATTTATTAACCACCAACACACAACACTGATCACCACGAGGAGTGTTGCACAAAGCATGCTAACGGGTTCACCTCATAATCCAAAACTGCAGAACATATCTTATGTATGGATGTATATATGTATGGATGGATGGATGGATGGATGGTAGTAAAAGGTAGGAAGAAAAGGTTTTGATGAACAGCTGCAGGCCAATGTCTGATTCTCTTTTTGTTCTGCGTCTGAAGTTATCCTTTATTATTATATGGATGAATGAATAACCTTATTGTCGCCAAATGGTTTGCGCACTTCTGGATTAGTTTTTCCACTCATAACATCTGATTAATTCTCTTGTCTTACAACTTTTTAAGATTATAAATTATCTTTTGTCTCATTTCCTTCTCTCCTTCCACTTCCTCACCGTAGATCTGTTTGTGCAAGTTCCTTATCCTGTGATTTATTTTTTGTTTTTAACATTTCTGATGTTGCGTTGTGATGCTTGTGTCCCTTTCGATCTGTTTGAATTTTCCATCTGCTTATTTTCATAATCTCTCCTGTTATTCCTCCCTTTTCTCTTATTTCGTCTGTTTATCTTTCATGTTTCCTTCCATCTGCCCTCATCCTTTTGTTCCTCCGCCGTGTTTTGATCCCAGTTTATCGGCTCTCCCTGGGAGCTTGTGTAAGGTGGACTCGGTAAATCTGGTCACTTGGTCATGCTATTAGGTCATCCACCTATGAAACCTCCTGCCAGCTTCTTTTGTTTCATTGCAGGTCAGTGGGACACCTGAGCTTTCATAACTGCTGGACACTCTACCCCCCATAGCGGACCCTTGGTCCTATTTCTGTTATTTTTACTTTCTGGTTTGTTCGTTTTCTAGGCCACTCGTCTGATCCATAGATTCAATAAAGGAAGCATTGTTAATTTTTTTTTATTTTGTCTGAAATAAATGGCCTGATCTAGCTTCCGCAATGTCTTTTTGTATTCTGACACAGATTAAAGCCATAATTTCCTCAGAGCTCAGTTCAGAATCAAAATTAGTTTATAAAAAGAAGGGGAAAAAA
>NW_006800112.1:1081102-1117257 GCF_000485575.1 Poecilia formosa
TAACTTTTTGAAACAAAGGTTGAGCGTCACTTGCTGGTTTTAGCAAAGTATAATCAATGAAAACAGAAACATTGTTAATAAAAGACAAATACTTTGTCTGGTAGCTAAGTACATTTTATTTGTCTGTAAAAAATCTCAAATTAATCATGGATTCGCTCCATTCTTGAATTGTCGACCATGGGGCCAAACAAATCATCCAGAGGGCTTCAGATGATCCCCGGGGCCACGTTTTGGACATCCCTGCTTTCACTGGAAAGACAACTTTGAGCAAACTTTGATTATTCAAAGTCAACTTTGAGTAACCAATTAACCTAAAAATCATATTTTGCTCTGTTACTCACCAGATTTAAGAAATTTTTAAGCAAAGAAAACCATCTTTTCATCTGAGCTAATCCAGGATTGGCCATTGTCATTCTGTTATTGTTCCGGTTGCACAGTTTGTGCTTTCTTTTTTTCCCCTGATTCCTCTTTTTCCCAGTGAGTAGTGGGTTAGTGTGTTGACCTGCTTGTTTTGACCTTGCGGCTGGAGGTCAGCCCTCAAGGGCCCTCGAGGCCGCAGCTGGAGGCACAAACCGTCATAGCAGGGTTCCTGAAGTTACCCTAACAACCCCCTTACGCCTCAAGTGCACTCTGAATGGCCGCCCTGCACAACAAACCCAGCTGAAAGAGTCTAATTTTAACACCAACAGAGTTGGTGTGTTCCAGCAGACGGCTTGTTTTGAAACCAAATATTCAGCACAAACAAGCTGAAGCAAATTCAAAGATAGACCACAGAGTTTGTCATTTATTTTCAAAGAGATTAAGGGCAAATTTATAAGAAAAAATAAATAAATAAATAAAGTTAATATCTCGTGAGAATGGGAGAGTTGAACAGAATTGATGCTTCCAGATTTTTGAAAGAACATTTTTGTACGGTCGGCCTTGAAGTGATTGTTGAATTAAACCATCATTGAAAGTTTCTTCTATGACTCAGCTGTAATTTTCAGGAAACCTTGTCGACTCATATTAAAAGCCCCTGTGTCCTGCGATTCAAAAGTCTAAATATCTCCCATGCAGTCATCTTTTTCGCTAAGAAATATGACTTCTTGTTTCATATTGTCATGCAGAGAAATCAGTAACCAACATTCTGGCAAACACGATTGCAGTATTATGCCTTGGCGGTCTACAGGACATTTTCCTGAACTGCTTGAAAGCAACATTAAATCATTTATCATGTAAGTTAATTTACACAATGCTCCACAGCGACATCTGGTGGGAGCATCTCCTAATTGGATCTAAATTCACTGTTTTTTCTTATCTTAGTCTTCCTGAGGATCGTTTTCAGGCCGGACTCCCCAGACCCGAGGTGCCCTCACAGGGACAGATGGGTGCTACACAGAGGGTCTTTTTTTTCTTTTTTTTTTGTTTGAACAGCAATTTGTAGAGGTTTAGAAACATGAGCAGCCATGCTGAGAGTGATAACGGTAACAGATGGCCTTCCTGTTCCCATGCGTTTCCATGTCTTAAGAAAATCACTTTTTTTTTTTACCTTTTTGTGTCCTGTTAGTTTTACGTGCGTACGACATCTCTGCAGGAGGTCTTAAGTCGCCAAAATCATGTGCTGCGTGCTGTTTCCTTTCAGTCATAAAAAAGGATGTCACACACAGCACATAAACTAAGCTTTACACGTTTTCCAACTGAGTTACACACCTCCAGGTATCTTTGGTTCATTAGACAGTGCTTACTGAAACAGAAAAGCTTTTTTTTTTAAAACATCTATATTGTGATATAGATATTGTTTTCTTTGATTTATAAAAGAGTACACTTGCGTAATGTACTTAAAAAGTGTCCTTTTGTTATTTCCTTTTCTTGGTGAGACATTTTAAATAAAATAATAATAGTGAAAATAGCTGTCATTTTTTTTTTACAGCTTGATTAGATCATCACACACCAGGCACTAACACCACGTTTTGCAACAGTTTGATTAGGCTGTTACACCTTCATTCTTTTCTCTTTCAGCCATTCTTTTGTAGATTTGCTTCTGTGTTCAGGCGTGTAGACCTGTAAAAATTCAGGTTTTCAGAGTCCCATGTTTCATTCTAGAATAGTTTGCCATACAGAGGAGTTCATGAACACCTCTAGACCTGCTTTAGCAAAACAAACCCCTCACATTTTCTGTGCTTATTCTTAAATCACAAATCAAGCCAGCTGTTTTTCTGCGTACACAAGTTTTCAAAAACTCGGGTCGGTGTTGTAAGGTCATAGAAACTTCCCATAGCTCCCGATTCACTTCAGAGCAAGAGTGCAAGCAGCCTCGACCTGGGAATCCAGCTCGGTAAGTCAGCCGATGCAGGGCTTTGATTTCCTCGTTGGGCATCTCAGAGGCGCGACACACAAGGTTGACATGAAATTTGTTTGTATCGTAGTTTTAAGTATTTGTGAAAGAAGCTGATGACTACAAGATGCTCAAATGTTGGTAGCCTGATCAGCATTTGAAATTTAGGCAGATTAATGAGCTAAAGTGGACCTGCGAACCCTGTTGAGCTTTCACTGGGCAATCTGTTTGCCTGAAGACTTGATGTTCCACCTTCATCACGTTTTCTCTCCAGGAAGCGAAAGTGGGAGCAGAGGAGAGTCGGACTCTAAGGACCCGGATCCAGCTGGCCGAGGAGGCCCAGAAGCAGGCCAGAGGGATGGAGATGGACTACGAGGAGGTCATCCACCTGCTGGAGGCTGAAATTGCCGAGCTGAAGACTCAAAGGGTGGAGCATCCAGCAACGACCAAGAAGGTAGCCAATCACAGAGTCATCACGTTGCTAAAAGAAATCCTTTGTTAAAATGGATCTACTGGAGAAAATATCAGCCTACTAACAAATTACATAGAGCTCCGTACAATATTGACAATAAGCTTAGTTTTGTTGAGAGACATGAATTTTTACATTCTAACCTAGGAGGAAGCCGACGAGCTGAAGAAGAAGGTGGCTATTCTGGAGTGTCAGCTACGGAAGAGTGAAACGGCCAAAAAGGGTTTTGAGATGTCAACGGGAAAGCTACTAAGTTTTGTGGAGGTGAGAGGGTTAAACCAAACCCAGAATCTAAACGTTGATCATCTCTGTGGCGTTTACGTTTCTTGTTTTTCTTTTTGCCTTTTACTGCAGAACGTTCAGGACTTTTTGCTGGAAAGTCACGGACCCACAAAGAGCTACAGGTACACACTTCAAAGCCGTCTGTGTGTGTGTGTGTGTGTGTGTGTGCGCGTGCGCGCCACTCAGAGTGACAAAAGGTTGATTGGCTGCCTGCTATTCGTTAGAGTCTGCGCTAACGAGTCCGGTTCCTTGGGGAAAACGGTTGCCGTAGCAACCAGCAACCTTCATCTCTACAAGTTAGTTTTGCTCGTCGTTGTACAGTTTATGTGCATGTGTGTGTTTGTGTGTGTGTGTGTACCTTTACCACCATGTTCTGCTGTTTTGCTGCTGATATACATATGTAGCGTGTGTTAAGGCAGTGCTACAAGAAATATAAATACAAGTCATGTACAGATGGGAAAATATGTAAACAAATGTTTGAACAGGAAAAAATCCCATCAGTTTTTTTTTTATTCTAATTTTGTTTTTCTCTATAAAATAAAAAACAAAGTCAGACAATTATAGTGATGGAACTGATAAAAAAATAAAGAATTCAAACACATTAATTTTCTAAACAGTAACGCATGTAAACATGAAAAAACTGTAAATACTCTTATCCTCATCTAGTATTTGTAGTTGAAAAATATATGCTTGAAGCCAATTTATTTAGTTGTTTAAAATGTTTTTACCATTTTCTCATTAAAATTTTTCAAAACGGATACAAATCAAAAGAAATTATGAAATTATTGTTTTCTTATTTTTCAAATTCTTAAAAAAGTAAAAAAAGTTTTTTCTTATGTCTTCATATTTCATTCTCCGTATTTGTCATTACTTCAAAGTTTTGTTTAGTTTTTTAAATAATGGACTCTGGCTGGGCAAATTGTTTCCTGCACATCAACACAGGGTGTCAGTTTCTCTGTACATCCATGAAATAACAAATTAACAATTTTATTCAACATCTTCATGACTTTCAACAAGTCTAAACGAGGTTCAGGAAAGTTCCCTTTGCACGTTCCGTCCTCAGGAAATAAGTTAGAAGTAAAGGCAACTGAGACGTGTGTTTCTCAGTCATGTAATGACGTCTCCAGCAGAGAGCCCATTAGTCTGGGCTTCGCACACACTCAGTGGTCCAGCTTGGCCCACTTCAGCTCAGGCAGAGCACCGGTTGGCTCCCGGTAATGGGCTCCCGCTGCGAGCGGCGGCGTTACGAAATGTCTCCACCAAGTAAGAGGTCACCAATTACTCTTCCCTATCCAGTTGTTGATCTTTATTTATTAACCACCAACACACAACACTGATCACCACGAGGAGTGTTGCACAAAGCATGCTAACGGGTTCACCTCATAATCCAAAACTGCAGAACATATCTTATGTATGGATGTATATATGTATGGATGGATGGATGGATGGATGGTAGTAAAAGGTAGGAAGAAAAGGTTTTGATGAACAGCTGCAGGCCAATGTCTGATTCTCTTTTTGTTCTGCGTCTGAAGTTATCCTTTATTATTATATGGATGAATGAATAACCTTATTGTCGCCAAATGGTTTGCGCACTTCTGGATTAGTTTTTCCACTCATAACATCTCTGATTAATTCTCTTGTCTTACAACTTTTTAAGATTATAAATTATCTTTTGTCTCATTTCCTTCTCTCCTTCCTCTTCCTCACCGTAGATCTGTTTGTGCAAGTTCCTTATCCTGCGATTTATTTTTTGTTTTTAACATTTCTGATGTTGCGTTGTGATGCTTGTGTCCCTTTCGATCTGTTTGAATTTTCCATCTGCTTATTTTCATAATCTCTCCTGTTATTCCTCCCTTTTCTCTTATTTCATCTGTTTATCTTTCATGTTTCCTTCCATCTGCCCTCATCCTTTTGTTCCTCCGCCGTGTTTTGATCCCAGTTTATCGGCTCTCCCTGGGAGCTTGTGTAAGGTGGACTCTGTAAATCTGGTCACTTGGTCATGCTATTAGGTCATCCACCTATGAAACCTCCTGCCAGCTTCTTTTATTTCATTGCAGGTCAGTGGGACACCTGAGCTTTCATAACTGCTGGACACTCTACCCCCCATAGCGGACCCTCGGTCCTATTTCTGTTATTTTTACTTTCTGGTTTGTTCGTTTTCTAGGCCACTCGTCTGATCCATAGATTCAATAAAGGAAGCATTGTTAATTTTTTTTTATTTTGTCTGAAATAAATGGCCTGATCTAGCTTCCGCAATGTCTTTTTGTATTCTGACACAGATTAAAGCCATAATTTCCTCAGAGCTCAGTTCAGAATCAAAATTAGTTTATAAAAAGAAGGAAAAAAAAACAACCTCAGAGAAATGATCTATACTGCAGTTTAACTTCTGTCTGACTTCATCAGGTTAGATGTTTTGCTGCTCAGATGCATCAAACAACAACAAACTCAAAGGTGTCACTGACAGGCAGCTGAAGGTTTCAATGCAGGATGGACACAATAACAAGACGTATGCTTGGTAAAAGGTGAGGCTTTCAGACTGAAAAGTGTCTTACTTTTTAATCAAGAAAGGAGGTGTGAGCGACATGTTTTACTACACTGAAAAAAAACAAACCCCCCACCCCAAAAAAAAAACCTGTAGAATGTACCCCCAAAAGTTGAAGGAATCTGATTGGGTAGGTTACATTTCAGTCCCAATTACCTTACAAATTGGAAGTAAAAATACATTTTATTTTCGCTCCTCATGTTATGCTATCGTTTGTTACGTTATGAATCCCACCCAGCGTTTGCATTCAGTGCGCTGCCTTTGTTTACAGTCCGACTTACTTTTGTCACCCCATCTTCTTTATTTCCTTAACAGGTTAACTATCTATGTCTCTATTTGTACTGTAACACCAGGATTCAAACCCTCAAGCACATAATTATGACCCAAACCGTCTAGAATTTTGGGTCTTGTTTTGGTCGGGCTTGGCCCTTAGATCTAAACTATAATCTGGAAGTACCCAAAGAAAATCCAGGCTTGCTCTGCAACAACATGCCAACTAAACACAGAAAAGGAAAACTTAACCCAATACCCACTGTGTTACCAAAAACAAAAACGGTAACACTTTATTTGAAGGGGTGTGCTTAAGACTGACATGACATAACACCGTCATAAACATGACATAACAGCTGTCATGAACATAAAGAAGTCTTTATGAATGTTTATGACTGTTGTAATGAAGTGTCATTCGGTAAATAATGACACTTTTAATGCAAAGTTGCTCTAGAAGTCCATTAAAAGTGTCATTATTTACCGAATGACACTTCATGACAACAGTCATAAACATTCATAAAGACTTCTTTATGTTCATGACAGATGTTATGTAATGTTTTTAACAGTGTCATGCACACCCCTTCAAATAAAGTGTTACCACAAAAACTCTTATTAGTTTAAGACCTCCACTCAGTCCCTCGCTATGATTAATGCTGCCTGCCATCTGGTTTTAGAAGGGATAATCTTAATCGACCTGGGGAGAAAAAGAGAAGTCAATGGCGTCCCATGTAAAGGAATCCTTTGCTACAACCATTAGTCACTTTTCTACTGTTTTGTGGTCAGTTTAACAGAATCCTCTGGAAGTATTTCCGGGGGGTCTCCTTGAGTTGCACTTTTTCCCTCTGCTGACCCCGCCTCGCCTGTGTTCGCAGCTCCGGAGACGTCAAAGCCGGCTCGTCGTCCCACGGCGTCCCCCCTCGCTACAGGAAAAGCCCGTGGACCGCCGCCACGCTCGCCCAGGAGGCGAAAGAGCTCACGCGGTCCGTCAGAGCCGTCCTGGAGGTGGACTGTAAGTGAGAGGTCTTCCTCTCCTCCTCTTCCTTCTCCTCCTTCTCCTCTCCGTCTTCCGTGCCGCCCCGCATGCCGCTACCACCGGACGAAGCTGAAGGCTGCCTCCGTGAGTGACTGTCCTCCCCCTCCCCACCCCGTTTCAGTGCTGACCTTCTAGAGGAGCACCTCCTGCAGGACACCAGTCGTCAGCGGCCTCGTTCTCTCCTCGCTGCCGCTCCTCACCTCCTCACCTTCTGCTACTGGAATTCCATGCGGCAAACCTGCATGACTCGTGCTAGTCTGCAGCTGCGTTTCTGCATATCAACATTTTAACTAACCAACAAACAAAACAAAACAGAACAAAAAAAGCTGCGCCAGAACATTCTTGCAGAAAAAACCCCACAAACCTGATGGACAACATGAATGTTTCAAAGTTTGACCCCCTGATCTGATTTCGCAGCGATCAGTCGGTGGAACTCCCGCGACGTTGGTGTGGTCCTCTAACTCTGTCCCATCTTCTCTCATCGGTAAGCATCTTCACCGACCCGTAGAGATCAGAAACCTCAGCATCACAGTTTAAAAATAAAAATAAAAAATAAAAAAAGAACGGATGCCATACTCCGTCCAGAACCCACACGCGTAGGATCCAAGTCTCTGTAACTTTCTATCACTGTTAATCTGCTCAGTTGTTTAGCTTTGTATCTTAGAGGCCGAACGCTCGTGTTAGTGCAGTAGATTAGCCAAAGAAGATGAAGCAATACCGTGAAGCGGCACACGAGGAGAAACTCCAGCTCGCCTGATGTACCCACAGACGCCAGGGAGGGAGGGAAGCCGTGACGGCGGTGGGAACGCTTCCGTCCTGTCTGGAGTTATCAGCTGTTCGTTCCTTTTCGGAGTAAATCTTCAGATTCAAGGTCAATGGACCATGAGTTGTTCTTTGTAACCAGGATCAGCTTTGTGAAGCTGCTTGCTCTGTTTGACCAGCTGGGCTGTGATTGATACAATCAGATGAAATAAATATTTTGATTTGAAAACCAAAAAAACCATTATCTGGTTTCTTCTGAGTCGAAACGGCCAAAAATGTAGAAAGATGAGTTGAAATTAGAATGTTTGCCACAGAGGTCTGTGGATACATCGAATCAGAACAAGTATGGGTCTTTTAACATACTTTTCGAACACTATTATGTGCTATTCCTATCTTTTTTTCTCCCAACTGACACTTCCAGTTCTCCAAAGACCTGTGGCTCCAAATCAGCTCTGATTGTTAACTTGTTTAGAGTTATAGTGACCAATCAACTCAGATAGCCATTAAGTGTCAATGATGTGACATACTGATAGTGATGATGCTTGATTAAAACACATCTTGAACCCAGCAGGAAATCGTGGCACTTCTCAAAATGATAATGTCTTGTCAATTCCGAATCTACAAAATAGATAATGTCCAACATTTTCAACTGCCTCAGATTTTCAAAACTCATAGAAGCACATTAAAATGACTCCAAGATTGTTCAACATTTTCATCAAACGCCACTAAAATCTAACTTGGCATTTCTTGATTAAAACCTTTGACCGTTTGGTGTTTTGGTTATTTATCTCTCTGGCCCATCTAGTTGATCTCATCTCTAACCGAAACAAGAGGAAATAAATTAGACTGAGCGTCTTCTGTTGAACACAATACGAGTTTTCTACAAACACGATCTCAGAATTTGTTGAAACGGAGACGCGGCGTGCCCAAGCGTCGATGACCTTCGACCCTCATTTGAACCGGAGCCCTAAGTTGTTGCTGTCCGTGGTGCTGATTCTGCTCTAGAACGGTCGCGTGCGCTTCTCCAATGAAACCTTGATGACTACTTTGTTTATGTCTGCAACCAACTGCAAAACCACATTAAAACTATTTTAAAAGAGCATATTTAGGCGGTGTGTTAAACTCTCTGCCGTTTAGCAGAGACAACTTTGATGAGGACAACTTTGTTTATGTCTGTAAGCAACTGTAAAACCACAGTTAAAAAAGCATATTTAGGCGGTTTTATAGAGGAACACCTGGATTCATTATGAGGTTGGTCATAAAACACTATGTAGAAGAAAAACTGCTGTTTGACTTGCACGGAAATTTTCTGGGTTCTGTGGCAGATGGGAGTGTTTAGAAGTGAGCTTAAGAAGATGCACTGCCTTGCATGAGCTGAAAAGGAAAATCATACTTGTCAGGAACAGTGCTTGGAATAATAAATTTCCTCGGCAGATGCTTCACCGATGCACTGGTAGGAAAAGATGGACGACAACAGCTGGCACGCTAGCCTTAGCGTCACAGAGAGAGAGTCACTTCCTGGTCGAGTAAGTCCGACCAATTAAAAGACTACGGTACTTTATTTTTGAAACAATTAGAAGCAACGCCCTTTTATATAAGAGACAACAACTATAGCTGCGAGGGAATAGTTGAGATAAAATAAACCAAATTGAACAAAATTTTGCACTGGAAGAAAAGAGCCCAAACCAAACAGCTTGAGTTGTTTCAGAAATCGGATCCTCATTCAGTGATCCGGTTATCAGATCTATCTGATAACCAGACCTATCAGATAGATCTGAAGCTTATGACACCGGAAAGCTTACAGGTAACACAAGTTGGTCAGGGTTACGTAATATTGGACAAAGTGTTATTTAAACTACTAAGCAGAAGCTGGGACGTTGTTGTTGCTCTTTTTTCTTTTGAACTATCTGCATTGAGAAGTCTGGAGTGAGCCAGTTTGCCGCACCTGAAATGCGTTTCCGAGGACAGAGCTACAGAAGGATGACAGGTTGTCATGGCAATATTTTTCCCCGTCTCGTTCTTCTGTGGATGCCGCTGAATATTTTACTTCCTGCTAATTGCCCAGTTGTTGTGAAGATGTGACTTCCTGCTGCGACCACAAAGACTAACAAGTTGATGATCTGAATTGGGCGATGGCCACAGTGGAGACAGTCAGTGCTTCTGTCTCCCAATCCCAGTCTTCATTTAGGAAAAATAAAAGGTACAAATTATGTAAATTGGAGGTTAAACTTCCTTTTAGTCGCTTAATAGTGTGTAAATCATGTTAGCCTGTAAGGAGGCAGGTATAAGTGAAAACACCTCAATAGCTCTACAATTGGTAGAAACTGCTGAAGGATAAAGAAGTCCTGTCAGCAGCCTTAAGATTCTAAAGCCCAACTTGTTTCCAGGCAACAAGGGGAATTTAATCTGCAGCACAGACCATGCTGAGTATTGTAGCACAGATGCTTTCCGCTAAGGGGGAAAATTCACAATGACTGACTGCTTATTTTTCTTTATCATCAATGAAAAAAAAATGCAAAAGTATCCACTCCTTTCTCTTAGGTTTTCCTTATGTCAGGATCAGTTGCAGCGTAACTCTCTTAATGCTCGTTGTGGTTTTACTTGCCTATTTCATTATGTTTTTAAAACCGGAAACAGATTTTAAAGTCGTCACGTAGCGACCGGTAGGAAGTCTAAGCCTGACTTCGCACCTGTTGCTGAAACGTCCTGCTTTCCCATTGTGCACCTCCGTCTAAAACCATCGTCGACGAAATGTGTCGGTGTCTGAATGTGTGCTTGCAAAGGCTGACCTACTTTCTGTGTGAGTCGTGCTCGGTCTCACAGTTCTTCCTCCCTCCCGATTTATCCACGAACGCCGAAGGACGTCTGTGGGACTGAGACAATGGCAGGACGCCCACGTCTTCCCCGGCAACGCTCAAAAATAAAATTTAGGTGAAGGCCGACGGATCCAAGTGAAATCCACGAGATGGACTCTATGTACAGCTAAAAAAAATAAAATAAAAATAAAAAATCATCAGCAATCTGTTCCAGACAAAATATAGAACATCAATTTAAGCACATCTAGAATAATTTAAGGACTCGCAGATGCTTCTGCTCATTTATTTTAAAGTTACAATTAGCTTTTAAAGCAGAGAAAAGCTCTTGTCTGCATTTAGAGCTTCACTGAAAGGGGGGGAGTGAAATTGGTCAGTATTTCAAAACAGGAAAAAAAATGGAGAAAAAACTGAAAAGTAGACAGAGCTGGAGCAGCAGCGTGGCCACTGAAACAGCTTTTAAAATCACCAGATTTGCCTGATACTCAACAAAAGGTGTAACGCATGAAGTCACTGTATGTAAACTGGACGAACCTGCTGAACTCTGCTGTCTGCCGCATTAATAATAAATGATCATCTCTAAGTGAAGTCATTCCTGCAGAAACGGGTAAAGGAATGTTGCTCCCTAAAATGTTCGGAGCAGAAATCCACTTTTAAACCTGCAGTGAAACTATTGTTCAGTCCCCTTTCTTTCTTTTTTTTTTTTTTACAACCGTGTTCTGCGCATCACCATGGATCCAGAAATTATTTCTGCATCGTTTATTATTGGCTTTTCATTATTTCTTAAGGGATTCTCAAGTCTTTTTTTAGACACAGGCTATCCTTTCACTGAGTTTCAGGCAACCTGACATGAAACTGAATGACTAAGAAAAACAACTTAAGGGAGGAACCGGTGCTGGGTCAACAAACGCAGCAAGCCTCACAAAACATCTGGAGTTATTCTCTTACATAGCTGCTTTACTTGAGATCAAAAACAAAGAACTATTTTACACAGCAGCTTTATTAAACACATATTGTTGTATTAATCCCATGTCTTTTTTCAGACCAAGTAGAACATCAAGTGTCAAACTCAAAGCTATTTCTATGGCCCTATAGACACTAAAGGGCCACAGAACGAGAACTTAAAGAGAGCAATTTTGTTTGCTTAAACATTATTCCAAAGTCAAATTAGTATTTATTTGAATAGTGCCAAACTACATCAATGTAAAAGTATGTTAAATATTGACTTTTAATAAGTGAATGTAGAGAACGCTACAATATTTCAACAGTTTAATAGATAGTTTTATAATTATATTCTGTCACAATTGGCCCCTTGAGGACAGAATTATCTTAATTTAGACCGAAAATAAAATAAGTTTGACACCCCTAAAGTAGTGGATAAAAATGTGGATCACTCTTAACTCCATCAGACGTATGGAGGAGCCATTCGAGGATGATTGTTGGGGGGGGAAACGGATTTAAAAAGGTGTTAGCATATTAGCTAGCACCTTTATCTGTTTGTGTGACCCGCCATTACCAACCGCCTCGTCAGTGAACCGTATCACGGTTAGAGCAAAACAAGGCTAGCTGCACCGCCATCTTTTTTTTTTTTTTTTCCTGTGTTGAGAACTTCATTGTTGCTTCTGTGTACTTACATGTCAGCTGCTGTTCGGAGCTGCAGGGAGACGACGGAGTTCGTGGAAAACGTGAGACAGAAGGGACTGAAAAAAAAAAAAGACTCCGAGCGATAAAAGTGACATGAATTCTGAGACAGCTCGTTCACGTTCTCACATGCAGCATGAAGAGATGATGAGAGAAGAGTCCGCATGCATTCATTCATGTATTTCAGCGGCTGCAGTCTCACAGTCATTTGAACTGCCGGTAAAGAGGAACTTCAATTCAGCAATATATCAAACAAAAATAAAGTAGAGAGGCTGACAAATCAAACCGGAGTTCTTTATTGTTTTTTTATTATTATTATTATTTCTTAGCGTGTTTTCTGAAGTTGTGTGCACGTGTCACATTATGATAAAAATGACATTGAAACTTAAGATTTCAAGAAATTCTTTTAATTAATGATTGTATTCATGCTGAAAATACATTGTTTGCATTCTTGATGTCATTTGTTTCAGGTAACCCTCATGAAGTAAAAAGTTGAGTTTGTAATGCTTTTGTTGCACAAACCATTTGTTTCCATTGTGGTTCATTCCATCCAATCAGCACGCCCAACGCTCATCCAGCAACCACACCCTCAATATCCACATTCCTGTCTTTCTGTTACTTCTTCCCGTTTGTGTCATGGTCATTTATTACCTATAATAGTTTTTTGGTTGTTTTCTTTCGGTTTCCTGCATGCTTTTCATATTTTTGCCCTTACATTGGTTTTACTTTGTTCTTTGAGGTTGTTTTTAAAGTATTTTATCTAGGATTATTTTAAAAGCATTGTTGTTTTGCGTCCTCTGAGCATTTTGTTTTTATCCATTGAATATATTAGCATAGAAAAAGTTGGAACACAGCAAAATGTGGAAACACTCTAAAGGTGTAAGTACTTTGAAACAAAAATAATTATCTAATTATCAAGATGTTTTATTGTCTCCTACCAGGTCCGCCTTATGGCTGGGAGCAGGCCTACACCACAGAAGGAGTCATATACTTTGTCAAGTAAGATCCCAACATCGGGTTCCTAAAAAGAAAGGAAGAAAAAAAAAAACACAGCAATTCTTCCTTATTTAGGTTAAAAACACCTCCTGACTATTTATGGCAGGCATTGTCCAACAACTTTCCTTAATTTCCTGCTGGTTCCTGTATAATCAGATCTTGACAGAGCAGGATCTGATTAAAAAAAAAAAACTGTTCGGATTGGGCCGGATTAAGAGCGGAGATGTAGGATGAATCACGCTCTGTGCATTTAACTCCAGATGGGATTCCACAGTTCTCAGAAAAAAGGAAGATGATCTGTAACTGAGAACATTAAAACATTGAATCTTTCTAAATTTGCTTCAAGCCAGAAAGTGAAACCATTAAGACTCCTGAGAAACATCACATTAATGCTGCCACCGCTGATGCAGATCTGTTTTTGGATTTTCGATTGAGTGTCATAATGCTCAGGAAGTAGAACCAGATAAAATCCCCTTCCCATCCATAACTTCAACTTGTCTGGAGTAACAAAAATAGTATTTATTAACCTAGAAACCATCTGCTTTATTAATCGGGGCAGTCACATGACCCAGACGACATCATGGAGCCTACCTGAAGCCGCCACCGCCACCGAGCCGCCTCCAAAGGTGGAGGCCTCGGCGCCGGCGGCCGAATCCAACGGAGAGGAGACGGAGACGCAGCAGAGTCCAGCTCTCGAGACCAACATGTAGGAGCTCAGTCATCCATCCTGTCATCTCCATCATTACTGAATTCTTCTAGGCGTTCGCCCTGCAGAATGCAGCCGCTCACAATACTTTGTTTTCTTTAAATATAAGGCGAATTTCTTTTTTTTAAGCCAAATTTGATCCAAATGTTGACGTATTGTTTAAGAAACCTGTAAAATAGCTTTTTCGGAAACCAAAAGAGGATCAAGGACCTGCTTGATTACACTGGGGTCAACGGCCAAAAAATAGTTTGAGGTTTTCCAACTTTTGTAGAGTCATTTTGATGAGCTGAATCCAAAAATCACATTGGTTTTGCTCAATCGGGTCAACTTTAGGAACTATGGATGCAATATGAGCATCAAAAATGCGCTATCTGTTCTCAATGCGTTATCGGTTTAACATTACATCAATGCGTTAACATTACATCATTGATCTGGGATCAATGATGTAATGTTCAATTCACATGTACTCACCCTTATCAGTGTTTATTATTCATTTTACAGAAATCCAAGTTTGTAACATTTAATTAATACACTATTAGAAAGCCATTTTTTTCTCCTAAAACCTTATTTTATTTTATTTTTTTATGGAAAAGGAATATTAAAGGAAATGAACTCATGTCACAAAAGCGTAATCAATTTAGTCAGAAGATCAGATTTCTCGAAATCATATTAGAATAAAAACCTGACCTGGTTGAGAAAAATGGACGTCATTTTTTGGATTCAGCGATGCAAAGTAGTCCTAATTCAGTTGGAAAAAAAAAAAAACACAGACAACTTCCAAAAGATACTGTTTATAACCCAGCGTTATCAACCAGTGACATCCATTCATTCATCGAGAAAGTGTTTCTTTCTCACAGGCGACTGAATCGGGGTGAGACTTGAGATTTGACTTAGATTTGGGGTTCAAAAAATAACTTTCCAGCATCTCTGGTGTGGATCGAGCATCTGCAAAGCAAAGCGTGAGATTACACTGTGATGTGAAATAGACTTGCTACAAAACAAAAATGTCAGACTTGTCACAAGCAATAATAACCAATGCTGCAAGCAAAACAAAGGCATCGGATGTCCAGATTCTTTTATCCTTGTTTTCTGTTTCACTTTTTGTTTTTCTTCTTCTGATCTGCGTTGCAGCGCTCACCTTCCTCATCAGGGAAGTTTGCACTTCCTGATATATTTTGAAAGCCTTTTTCCTGTGAACTATAGGTTCCCTTTAACATGTAATACATGTTAAAAGTGTCTTTGTCACCTTTTTGGTACATGTTCCGCTTAATAACAATAGATTTCTTGTGTCTGTGCTAATTTATTCATTCCATTCAGCCATTTCCTCTTTTTTATATATATTTCCTTGGTTGATCCTGTTTGACTGCAAAATAATTTTTTCAGAAAGTTTGGACTTACGTTTCATTGACGTTTTTGTTTTGTGTTTTCTCCACTCCTTTTTCTCTGCACTTGACAGCCACGACATAGCGAAATATTCCTTTCAATAAAAGACAAAAATATTACTATAATGTTTTGTTTTTGTATTTAGTGCAAAACCGAATAATTACTTAGAAAAGAAGGAGGTCAAAAAGGCAACAGAGAAGACACCTGCTGGAATTACTTCAGACTTTTTCGCGTTTCCACGCTCAGGCAAACTGTTTTTTGTTGAGGACATGGGTGAGTTTGAGCTTCGCTTTTATTCCAAGGAATCTTCAGGTAATTACTGCCAAAGTGGGGGGAAGAAAAAAAAAAAGTATTTTTTAAGGAAGGATTTCATCTGTGCTGCTTTTAGCTTTCTTTCTCCCCTCTACTCTTGATTTTAGTTGACATTTGTTGGCTGCTCTTCAGAAGGCTTCAGCTCCCACTCCTCTCTGTCTCTCTTTTTTATCTTTAAGAACTTGTAGATTTTACTCCCATCAGAGGAAAGCTGTTCTGGAAGCCCCTGCATTCCTGTTTCTGAATAGTGCTTCAGGGCCCCAGTGGAGTCTGAAGTTTGCTGATGAAACGGGAAAAGTCGTATTATTTGAATTAACGTTTCAAAATGCTAATTTTTAAGTTACAAATTGCTGGTTAAATAAATAAAAAAGTATATTTAGAAGGTATAGTACAGGTTAAAAAGATAACCTGTGCATTTGATATATAATCCAGCACACAAGAAAGTCTTTAATCAGCAAGGCAGCATCATCTACATGTTTTTGTGTTTTTTGCTTGCTAACTACGTTTTGGAGTCTCAAAATCCTTTTGAAAAAGCCTTTTCAAATTTAATCTAAAGTCCTTTCAGTATGTTAGACGGTAACACTACCAGTGTTCCTGTCATTCAAATTGAATGATTCCCACTGATTATGTTTCAAACAGTTGTGCAAATCGTTTAATTCTCTCTCCAATTAAGTGTTTCCCAGGCAGGTTTGTACGTCTCTAATTAATCCCTGTGTTAAAAAACAAAAAACAAAAACCACCACTGTTTCCCTGCTTTGCTACTGCAGCGCCTTCTTGATAGGTAACATTTTGTAAAAACCTGAAACCAACACCCCGCTTTGCTTTAGAAATCTTGTGAAGCTTTATAGAAAGCGATAATGGAACCCTGTCAGGATTCTGTGATCCTTCTATTCAGCAGTGGGACTGGAAGGCTCTGTGGTTATAATGAAACTACGGCAAGTATTATGTCATGAAGATGGATCAATAAAAAAAAAAAGGATGTTTCCATTGTGTTGCTGACATCATATCTGGAAGCAACAAAATAAATGTCACATAATCCGATTATTTTGGCGTTTAGCTTTGGGCAAAGAGGTCGTATTTGTTTCTGTGCAAGAGCATTGGTGTGTGTGATGTGTACGGCTGTATTTATTATGTGTGTGTATACTTGTGTGTGTGTGTGGGCTGGAGGTGGAGCTGAGCCAATAGTCTTCCTGCCAGCGGCTCCAAATATTGATTTTCCTTCGTGTTCACAAGTGTGGCTATAAATATATGACGCTTTCAGAGGCGCAGATAACAGAAAACTCACACACACGCACACACACACACACACCCACACACACACACACACAGCCCTCAGTGGACTCCTTCCTTATTTTAAGATACAGATCACTGGCTGTTGAGGAAGACGAGCGGAAGCGAAAGTGTTTCGATGAATTCGTGATTGAATGAAATCTTTATTTTGAGCGTATTCAGTTTTGTGGATTAGATGATGGTGCAAAATCCTGGAAATGATGGGCAACCCTGAGCATCCTCTTCATGAGACTGTTATAGAAAAAACGTCTTCAGTCAGAGGCTTCTTCGAACTGGCCTTAACACAGACCGCTACAGGACATCCTTAAACCCCACAGCCGTCACCATCCACTGTAACTCTTTGAAGAATCTTGAATTAATTAAAAAGACTTAATTTCCTATCGGGATCAATATTTTACTTTATTTTTTATTAAACTGACTTCAAAACAAATTGTCATAACCTTGACTTCTTTATCTACTCCTTCATAGTAAACTATGATTTTTGTGTAGAGAGACCTATGCTTGATATCTGTGAACACGCACACGTCCGCTACTGTTTTTTTTTTTTTTTTTTTTAATCAATGTGTAAACAGTTTCCAAAACCAACTTCGCCGTGAGGTTACACAACATTCAAAGCCTCTTTTCCTCGATTCCATTTGGAGTAGCTGAGGGTCATCGACTCCATGAGCAGCTTGGATTAAAAGGACCCAGGCAAAGTGATCCATAACTGGCCAGATGGATACGGGGAGAAAGTTCACATCCATTTTATGCAAACAGGTCTGATTACAGCCCAGATTTAAGAATAAGTCAGAGTATTTGAGCGTGGACCTTGCCAACGCAAGGTCCACGCTCTCTGACTGGGCTTATTTAGGCCAACCTTGGTTGCGCAACTCGGTACTTCGACTGTTTTGTGGTAAAACATACGACGATTACGTGATTATGTTGTTTGTCATTATGTCTAAATGACACTGACCCATAAAACCGTGTAACTGAGCTCTTTTGCTAGAAATTCACTTCAAACTCACATCACTAGGAATCAAGAAATGCCCCCTTTTCTTTTTCCATTTTGAAAATTTTCCTCCTAAAGAAACTGGATAAATTATGAACATTATAATCTTTTAGAATATTTCAGGTTGTACATCTATCTCACTCACCAGCTGAGACAAACTTCACCAGTACCCCGTTTCTACGGAAGCAAACAGAAACAAAGATGGAAGGCAGTGGAAAAAACAAAACAAAAAAAAAAAAACAGAGATATTGGACAAATAAAAAGGCATGACGCCGTTGGAAACTATAAGCGGCAAACATTTTTGTAGAGCCTCTCCAGGGGTATCACAAAATACAGAATGATGGCATATAAAACAACGAAAACGCTAAATGGGTCAGTGACGGGAGTAGGGGAAGAAACACTCATTTGAACTGAATGCCTCTGTGAATAACTGCTATTTTAAGATGCATTCAAGGGTTGAACATTGTAGATGTAAACACGGAGAACAGAAGGGAATGGTTAGAGCTTGGTGAGTTTTTGAGTGCACGCCCAAGCGTTTGCGTCGGTAGAGCCGACCGCGACGGTAGTTCAGAAAGAGGGCGAATCAAAACACTCGTGGGCCGGGTCCGGAGATGTTTCTGCGATGAGGCGAGATTTACTCACAGATTCCATTCAAAACTCAAACAATAGGTAGTAATTATTTCAACATGAAGGGGAACAAGAGAAGCGACTGTGGAGCCGCAGCCAGGATTTCAGGTTCACTGGTGTACCATTGTTCATAAAGGATCAAGTGGGATTGTGTAAATGTGCAAAGAGCAGTGGTCTGTGCACACCGCCCTGAGGCACTCCTCTGTTAATGGGAGCTGCTGGAAAGCCAGACTTGAGTAATATTATTAAACGATGATGCAACGACAATCGATCAGAAAAATCTTAGGACTTTAACCAACATCTTTACATGATGCAAAGATGGCAGAACGTGGAGCAAATCTGTACAGATTAAAGTGACTTCGCTTGAGGAAAAAAGTATAGAAAACAGTAGAGTTTTCCAGTTGTTTCTAAAGAAGACTTAATAAGATGTTAAAAATGTGTTTAGCTTCTGTTTTCTCTATCTGTTTCATGGTCAACCAATCTGTGATTCATTTCAATACAAAATAAGTCCCATTACTTTGCCCAGGGAGTAATTTGATTCTGTTATCTATTATGTCCAATAAAAGTCACACGATTACTGTAATTTGCAATCATTATAACAGCTGGAAGGAAAGGGAGAGAAAGGCATACGTGTATATATTATTTCCTGTTTTTAAATAAAATCTTTTCTGCAACAAACTCAGTTTTCAGCTTTCTTCATGCCTTTTGTCAAGCAGCACATTTTAACTACTTTTACTGAAACTCCATCCGTCTGGATGAACTGACGGGAAACACGAGCTGCTTTAGCATGCTGAAAAGGTTTCTGTGCAGTGACTGAAAAGTCTCTTCAGGTGGCGGCGAGCGCGTTAAAGGAATGAGTCAGAGCTGCAACAGGCCCAGTCGCCGCTGCCCTACTTTCCTCTCGACAGAAAGGTCGTCACAACACTGCAGGGCCTCGGTTGCCGCTGTTGCTAAGGAGTGTTTAATGACGGCTTTGTTGGACTCGTCGCCGCACGCAGAACCACACGCGCCGTTTAGGGTGTTTTATGTTTCAGGGCTCCTCTTTGTCTGCCGGCTCGGGTTCACGCAGAAGCAACATGATTTACAGAGTTTAAAAAAAATAAAAAATAATAATAATAAAAAACACCCCAACACTTTTGGCTCTTATAAGTAACACAAAAAATAGTTTTGACTGGAACCCAGAGAAAAAAAGGATTAAATGTTATTGTTGTACAATGACTCTCCCGTCTATGATAACAGCAATTAAGAAGAGAGTCACAAGATGGGTGCAATGCCCAATGAAACAAGAAAAACAAGTAGCACAAAAAGGCAATGAAAATGCTGGATCACCGCTCCTGGTTTTTACAACCTGACTTTTTGTTTAGTCGATCCAACTTCTCGGAGTGTGACAAAGAGTCGTTTAAATGGGCTGAAGTCTGATAAACAGAGAAACACCAGAAAGTGTTTGATCTGGCATCGAATATGAAAGATGTTTTTTTTTTTCTTTCTCACAACTGGAGGTAACAGAAGTTAGAAATTTATCACATAAATGAAAGAGCTCCAGCATTGTGATGGGCAAATCTCTGATGTGCTCTCCTCATCTTTATTCTTGTACATTTTCACTTTATTTTATTTTTTTTTTACTTTTTCCTTTCTCATTACATCTCACAGTTTCTCACATTTTCCTTTCATTTTTATTTTTCACCAACCCTTCATTCGTTTTCCTTCCCTTCCTTCCCCATCATTTACCCATCTTTTTTGCATTCGCTTTTTCAAATTATCATCCTCTATCAAGTCCTTTTGAATTTTTTTCTTTTATTTTTTTCTTTTCCTTTTTCTATATTTTTATCTTTCTGTTCATTTTTGCTTACCCTTCCTTCTCTTACCCCCTCCCCACCCCACACACTGTTGCTTGCTCGTCTCCTCTCTCCTCCTCCTCCCTGCTGGTGGATTTGTTTTGTTCCTGCTCCAGAGCACATGAGATTCAATGTGACTGGGCTGCATGGAGGAGACGAGGAGAACAGGAGACGGCGGCCTCTGATTGGATGAAAGTAGGTCAGTCCGGACCACTCGTATGACCCAGCATTCCACTGAGCAGGCCTAGAGTGCGTGAGGAGGAACGAGCAGAAAGAAAGAAAACTGTTGGACATCCTGAATGAAGCTGCGGGGAAAAGAAGTTCCCACTGAATAAAAAGTCACCTTACTGTATTCACCAACAGATAGAACATCCTGTAACGATGCCAAACATCCACCTCACCTTTCAGTGCAGAGGGATTTCAGTTGGACTTCCTGTGATGAAAGTGGAAGGAAAAACATAAAAAAAAAAAAGGTCAACTTGTGGTTTAGCCAGAACCAAACTGTGACAGTCGATTGATATTGATTTGGAAGGTCTGATACTGGTCCAAGAAATAAAATTAAAAGAACCTGAGATGGGAGGATGATGGATGGTGGCAGGTTCTACTGAGAACGCAGAAGTGTCATATATGGAAAATGGCTGCTCTGATTTTCCTAGCAGAAAGAAAAAGAGCTCTCTCATGGTAGACAACAACCAATTTGAGGTGTTGGCCTCCAGATTTCAGTCCAGTTGGGTGTTTATTTGATTTGTACGAAGCATAAAGGTCCCAACTTAAAACGTCAGTATTATTAGGAGATACTGCAAACAGCCTGGAGCCAAGGACTCTATCAGACCTTCACAATAAACTCTGGTTGGACGGCGCTAACTTTGTTATATTTTGGTTTATTGCTAATATGCGGTGATTTTTCCGGTTAAGAGTTAATGCCTCTGCTTGCTGAACTGGAAGTATGTGTTCGTGCGCGTGCATGCGTGTGTGTGTGTGTGTGTGTGTGTGTGTGCGTGAGCAGGGGGAGTGGAGAGGAGAGGAGAAGAGAGGCGGGTGCCTGGCTCTCGGTTTGACGTCAGCGCTCAGTTGTCACGCACGCGGTCGGGACTAGCTCAGTGCGCTTCTCCCCGCAGCAGCCGCGCGCGCTCCTCAGCTCGAGCGTGTCGTTAATACTAACTTTTACTCCGAGGAGCTTTCATGATTCCTGCTCTCCTCCGGCCGTTCTTCATGTAAATCCGCAGAGCGCCAGTCTGCCTGTCGAAACACCGACACTCTCTGCTCTCCGCTGCCCGCTGCCGCCTCTCCTCTTCCCGGACGCTGTTTATCCGGTTGGTCCGACGCACGGAGGCGTGATGGAGAAGATGTCCCGACACGCTCTCTCGTTGAATCCCGCTTTTCTGCCGCCGAACCCGCACGGAGTTCTTAAGTCGCTGCTGGAGAACCCGATGAAGCTACCGCTGCATCATGAAGGTGAAGCTGGAGGAAACTCCTCATTTCTCCCGACACTCTCGCCTTCCTGCTTCTTTCTGATAATCTTCCAGACTCAGAGGAATGCAAAGCGTGCCTTTGTTTACTGTAAATCTTTTTGTTCCTGAACTTTCTGAGGCGCGCTTCTCGTGCAGAGCGGCGCAGTTGTGCGTCAAGCGCACAAAGTTTTCATCCAGAGAGCATTAATGAGCAGTCTGTGCACAGTTTAGTTCCTGCAGATATGAGCAGAGACAGAAACAGTTCCTAAGAATGATTAAAAACAAATATAAAGAAAAATCAGACATTTACCGCCTCTGTCAGCAGCTAGCGGGTCAGGAACAATCTTTCAATAGTGAAGGTGCAAATTACTTTGGAAAAAATGTTTTTGAAAATCACCTGATAAAAGTACTTTTATCAGGTGATAAAAGTACTTTTATCACCTGATAAAAGTACTTTTATCAGGTGATAAAAGTACTTTTATCACCTGGTGATAGGTACTGATACTTTTATCAGTACCTGATAAAAGTATCAGGTACTTTTATCAGGTAAAAGTACCTGATAAAAGTACTTTTATCAGGTACTTTTATCTGATTATTATCTTTTATCATCTATTATCAGTCATTGATAATAGATGATCTGTTAAGTCATTAAACTGCCCAAAGAAAGATATTTTTATTTTTCTGAGTGGAAATTACTTTTATTGTCATTCCTGTTTAAACATGTAACATCTGTTTATTTTAGTCATTTTATTTGTTCTGCAAATTCTCAACATTTAAACCGTCTGAATAAAATGTGACATAAAGTTGTTATCAATGGATAAGTACATGGGTTTGTAGTAACAGAGTTTATTGGATTGACCCTGCAGTTTACTGATTAAAAGTTAGCACACAGTTTGCTCAAAAGGACATTTTGTCTTCATCAATTGCTGTCTGTGTTTTGTTTTTTTCTGACTCAGCAGATCAACTTTTACAGAGTCACAGTCCAGAGCTGCCTTTATTTATCTTGGGTGGCCTCTGAAAGGAGCCATAAACTCTCTCAGCAAATGGGAAAATGTGTGTTTTCCAGACCTCATTCACTGTTTCATCCATCCATTCTCATTCATAGTGCATATCTGGATTTATACAACCACCCATTTTTAAAATGGATAGTAAAAACACTCAGAGAAAATCTGAGTGAGGAAGTGTTTGGAATTTCGATATAAAAATCAGATATAGCTCCTGTCCTCTTCCAAAATTTCCGCCGTCTACCAGAAGCCTGACGGGGGCAGCACTGAGTGGGCTGCTGAAATGAAGTGATGATGATCAGTGAAGGGGGAGTTCTCTTTTTTTCTGGTGGGAGTAGGGGTTAACCTTAAACCAGGGGTCTTTACCTGCAGTCCTGTGTTAGAGGAGCTATTGTCTTTAATTACATCTCTAATCCAGCATGAATCCAATGAACGAATGATATTTTCAGAAATAATTTAGGGGTCTTTAAAAGGTGACAGTGGCTCTTCAGGAGCAAAGTTGAAGACTCCTACCTTAAACCATGGACAGCTTTTATGATTGTAAATGTGCAAAATAAAAACATGAAAACGAATCAGATCACATTCCATATTAGCAGCAAAGTAAACCCTGTTATTTTAACATCAGCTCCACAATGATGAGCCCCCATCGCTCTTCTCATTGGGCCCAAATTGGGCTGCAGATGATAATTCAAATGGAGTGCAAACCTCTCCTACCAGGTGCATCGCTTGACTCACTTGATGACGTATTGCGCGTGAGCTGCACTATGTCCATGTTTGACCTTGTATGGTATTTTGTGACTCAGTGATATCGCCATGAAGTAAAGGTAGAAACAAACTTGAGTTTAACTTGAACATTGTTGTGGTAAACGTAGAAACACACTAACAAGCTTTGGAATTAAACTGATTGAAGTCATACATTTTGTTTGTAGTCTTACAAAGTCGCTATCTAATGTGTAATTAATTACATTTTCAGAGTCACCTGAATGGACCTGGTAGTGAGGTACAGAATCCTGGTTTAAAAATTGAAGGGAAACATTGAGGTTCTGGTGGATGCTCATTCTGGTGGATGAGCATAAAGAAGTTCCTTTCCTTTTGTGGCCATGACTCGAGTCTGAAAATCCTAAATAGAATAGAAACGACGGGACTGATCCAACACCCTAAATATTCAACTGGAAGAATTTATGGTACCAACAGAACCCGTTTCCCTAAGGCTGGAATGACAAATATTCTCTTATCCTGTCCTGCAGCTTTTAGTAAAGACCAGGAGAAGGAGAAGAACCTGGAGGAGGAACGCAGTGCCCCCCAGTCAGCTTTCCTTGGACCAACTCTGTGGGACAAAACCCTCTCCTATGATGGAGACACCTTCCAGCTGGAGTACATGGATCTGGAAGAGTTTTTATCAGAGAACGGCATCCCGTCCAGTCCCTCTCACCATCACCGGGAGCAGCACCAGGCCCACCACATCCCACCTCGTCAACCGCCCATCATGACCCCGGTGCTGTCTGCTCCGGCGCGCTCTGTGATGGACCTCAGCAGCCACGCCTCCACCTCTATCGTCTCCCCTAACTGCCTGCACAGCAGCCCAGCAAGAGCAGGTATGTCACTCCGGCTTTTGGTCTTGTCTGTGTGGCGATTTTAAATATTCGCAGTAGTTTGGCTAATTTCGTAGCTTATATTGTTTTTGAGGTTTTCTCTGATTGTGTTTTGCTAAGCAAAACCTTGTTTCAGTTTTGTTCAGAGTCACTTTCCTCTGAGCTTCAACCATTCAAGACACTCCATCAGAATCCAAGCAAAGAGCTTAGATTTGGGTGCAAGAACAGTATCATCAGCAAAGAAGTAATTCAGGATTTTTGGTATAAAATAACTCACCATTTCTAAATATCTTATATGCTGCTGTGAGGTACTTTCTATCACTTCAGCATTTGATAATTAAAGTGTTATGCAAATTAAAACTTTTAAGATGAAAAACTTTATCACATTAATTAGCTACAAAATGAGAATTATTTACCTTTAGATCTATTCATAGTTATACAGTCAAAACTTGATTTTTACCTTTGATTACATACCAATTCCAGCTCCTCAAATGCAAATACTGCTCTTGAGAAACACAGCAATTTGTAATACACTTCTCTAGGACACCAGTCACATAAAGAAGTGTGATTTGCATCAATAAACTGCACACAATAACCACTTTTAATCGTACTTTTCAAATGTATTTATATGTAGTGATAATCTTGTTAAATAAACAGTGAAGGAAATACTGAAACTAACAATCCTGACAAAATGGGCCGTTTTTACTGGAATTTATCGTGACAAGAATAAATAAAAATTTTCATCATAATAAATGATAATATGATAATTGCTCACCCCTACTAGACCACATTTAGCTGTTTAATTATGTGAACAATTTAAATATTAAGGACATTTTTATTATTAAACACAAACTTTCACCTGCAGTATTTGTTTACTGAGGTTTTGTTTATGAGCCCGGACGAGCCCCCAATTTGTTACGACCGACTCAGGGTGATTTGTAGCACTCATAAACCTAACTTCCCATCATCTTTTAACAGTTTTTGTGCTACTGTTGGCACATGTCTCCATCAAGCGTATCATCTGTATGTTAATCAGACCGAGAAAACACTGTCTGCTCTGATCAACCTGGAGCACAAAGTTCAGATCATCCTCATGAAAGAGGCCACCTGCTGCATTGCTGGGGTCATGTGATGGGGACGAGGTAGCGTGACATGAGCTTGGTGGGTTCCTTAAAGATCAGATCTCACAGATAAGAGCCTGTTGTTATTAGAAGCAGAAGCTGAGCAGATGTAGATGCATAGATTGTGTTACCGGCACCAGATCTCGGTAAAATCTGAGTCAGTATCAAGCGGCGCACAGGCAGAGGAATCCTGTGCAACCAAAATCTGTGGATCACAAAGGAAACAAATTGCTACATTGTTACTCTTGCAAGAGCTTGTTTATTCTGACACACATTTTCAATTTAAGAAAAACAAATAAATGAATAAAATACAATTACAATACAATTCAAATTCAATCAACAACATCCGGAATTTACGCAAAGAAACAAAAGAAAACAAAATGCGCAAATAAAATAACGTAATAGCAAAAAATGAAAAAAAAAATCTCATTCTAAATTAACATAACCAAACTGGACAAAAAATTTCATCTACAACACACAGTAAACACCGACGTTTGGCAGTATGAGAAATAAAAATATTACAAATACTAATATGGCAACACTGCCCAAATACAAATACAACATTGACTTATTATTCAATTTAAATCAATCCCAAAGGCTCCAACAACAAAAAGCAAGCCATCTACTGACACAGACCAAAGCTCAGTACAAAACTACCCAAATTACACACACAAGTTACACGAATCACCACAAAACTAATCTTTACATATTTACAAAACATTTAAAAGAAGCTGTCTCGATGAGTTTATAAAAGTTGCCTTTTATCCTACCTGTGGATCACAGAGGAAACAAATTGCTACGATGTTACTCTGGCAAGAGTTTGTTTATTCTGAGCTGCGCATGCCCAGAGCCAGAAAAGTCATTCTCCCTGTTAGATCCACAGCGACTCGAGAGCACCCCCACTGGCAAGAAGGCGCATGCACACAACACATGTCTCTCTCTCTCTATATATATATATTTTATTTTTATTTTTTTTCTTAACCTGCTGCAATTGCATGCGTGCACGCTCATGTGCCTCGGCTGTTTGTGCACGCTCATGCTCACTTGCTGTCCGGCGTTCCTTTTCTTAAAGGGAACATCCTCTTTCCAGAGCCATTCTGCTCTGAGTGATCCTCAGAAAACAAACCATCCTAACAGCATGAAGAGACATGTGACCTGCTGAACGTGTGTGTGGGTGTGTGCGTGAGGTGGTGTGTGTGTGTGTGTGTGTATGACCGCCCTCCCTGCATGAGATCAGTGTTTTAAGAACATAGTGTTCTCTGCAGAAGTAGGCCAGGGGGCGGCAGCTCTCACATCCACACGTTTCCCACTGAATGTTTACATTCCCATCCACTAATAAGTCACACGCACACACATGCACACGCATGCTGCAACCGGGTGGAGGATACACATCTCGGCATAGTTTTTCCTCTGATCCTGGATCTGATTTGTTAAAGGGCTCCTGGACAAATATTTGGAAAAGTTCCTTTTCCTCTCTCTCTCTTTTTTTATAAGAAGAAAGAAACTTCCAGTGGCTCTAACAAAGAAACTTTTCAAACTAAGAAGAGAGTGATTTCAGAAGTAAACAACTTAGACCTCTGAGGGTACTTGAAGATTATATTTTCACTAGCTTAATTTTTAGAACTCTCCCTATATATCAAATAAGTAAATAATTTGAGTTAGTTTTGGTTTGTTTTTTTTGTCTTGGTGAGTTTGTTTACTGGTGACACTTCATGACACCAGTGAATTTTGTTCAGCCTTTCTTCAACTTTAGGCTTGTTATAAAATAAATGATAAATGAATGCACAAAAACAATGTCGCAAATGATACAGAGCTGTCTGTTTAAGCAATAATTACAAACAAGCCAAAAAGAAAGAACTCTCACATGTGACGCTGTTTGGTAAATTACATATAAAAAAAAACTGCTATAAAAACATGAATAAATAATAAAATAATTGCACATTATACTAATCAAATAATGAATAAAAAATAAATTTATGGCTACATACTTTGTCAAAAAATTAAATCACTAACTTTTATGCAATTATCAGAATAAAAAAAAATCAAATAATTCTGTATCTGATTGGTTAGTTTTCCTTATTTTTTGTTCCACATTGAGATGAAATAACTATGAAACCAAATAAAACATATTAAGCAAGACATTTATTGAGGTTTGTGATAGAAAAATCTTTTTTATTGAGAATAATTATATTTTTTTATTTTTATTTTTTTTATTTTGCAATTGTTGGACAATAATGGACTATCCTACAAGAACTAAAACTAGCTTATTAAACTAAAGTTGACTACGGTATTTATCAAGGTTCGATCCAGTGGGTGCTGCCAGTGTTTTTCCACTGACCGGCTCCAATCATTTTTCCGTCACGAGCCTGAGCACGGCAGATCCAACCTGTGTTTGTGTCAAGCTCAGGCCACAGATAATGTGCTGCTCCGTCGGCCAAATATAGCTGCGTAATCTACTGAATAATCTGGCATATTTGTATTCCCACACGGCCACAGGATGGCACAAGCGATAAGGAAGCAGGAACAGGTCAGATCCACAAACATCCTGCAGGAGAGGTGGAGAGCCGGAGAAGGTTTCCTCCTCCTCCTTTACGGCCGTCTCGTGTTTTAGCTCCTTCCTAAATGGTTTCTGCTCCCCTCGCAGGTTCTGGCCTCAGGTTTCAGATTAAATCCCAAAAACAACAGCAGAGGAGAGGCAGGTGGGGATCAGAGACGAGAGCAGACAGGGTGGCGTGAGGAGACAGCTTCGGTTCCAGCAGCTCAAACCGAATTAATTGTCACTGATTATAACATTTGTTCCTTTCAGATTGAGGTGCAAAATCACTTTTCCCGTTTTTATTGTGGATACAAAAGCAACACACGGAGAAATCATGACCAAATCTACATCTGCAAAGCAATTTATCACTTTTTTTTGGACAACAAAGCATTCTGCACAATTTCACTAAACATCAAACACATTTATTAGAGTAAAAAGTAAAACGCATGAGGAATTAATACACAAATACACTTATACTCCTATTGAAGCACCTTTTGGCGTAGACTTCTTGAGTTTTTTTGGGTTTTTTTACCATAGCCACCAACTATAGTGAACCTTAAGATTGACTGCCTCAGCTGCATTTTCTTGACATTTACATAATTTGTGTAGAGCCAAAATTTACAGAGTGGTTACAAAGGGTCAGAGGGATCTCAGTGTACAAAGTCAGAAGAAGGGAACAAGCAGTTCCAGAACGTTATTTATAATACCATGGCAAAGTACGGATGGCCATCAATAATTAGAAAATACGGGACAAGTGACCTTATGAAATCTGGACTTTTTTCCAACTTAATTGAAAGAACTAGATGTAATTTGAAAGAGATTTACGGCGGTACTGAACGAGCTGCAGGAATTTCGCTTGTGTTGTGCTGTTTTTTTCTATGTGCGTGGACTACAGATTGGGGTTGAAAACATCCAGACTTGGTTAAAAAAAAAACAGATCCCAAAGCCTTTTGGGAAAAAATGTGCAAAGGTGTGAGGGAACCAAGCTTGAAGTTTTAGGGTCACAATACCAAAAAGGTAACTTGGCACAAAAAACCAACAGCAAAAGGAACACACCATATATACATGTTCATTGACACACGGTGGTGGCAGCATCATGCTCTTGGGTTATTTTTCTCCAAAATGTGAGGTTGAGTTAGATACATTTTTGAGCAATTTCAAACACCAGTGGGTTCAACCCACAACCTTAAGTGTCTGTTGGAAAATTGAAGATGAAGTAGGATTGGTAACCAAATGAGGCTATGAAGGGGAAATGAAACCAAAACTTACAGCAGTCTGACAGAATGTCAGTGGAGTTGCTGAAAATGGGCTGTAGACAAAGACTCACACAATCAGAGACATGGAGAAGTTTTCCAAGACCAAATGGGCAGAGATTACATCTTGAATGCTGATAGCTGGATAAATAGATTTTCTTTTCTTTTTTTTTAAGATTTGTTGGTTATTCGTTTTTTGTTTTGTTTTTTTAATTCAAGAAAAGCATGTGGTTTTCTCCTCATGTCATCCTCGTGACCTGACCTAGAATAAAGACAGCTGAATGGAAGGATGGATAAAAACGCTTAAGAAATACAGAATCAGAAATATCAGTAACTAGATAAGTAATATGCTGTGTAAAGTAAATTTAAGGAACAGAGTCACATAAACCTGACAGGATTTTGATCAACGTTTTTGAACACATTTATTTGAGCCTGTGGACACGTTTTTACCTCTGAGAAGGGCGCAGCCTCGCTCTCGACTCACTTTGGGGAAAAATAAGGAAGTGGCCACCACGCGACTCACGTTTTGCACTAAAACTCACATGTGTCGGGGGACCGTCTGTCTGCATCACGTTTCAACGGCAGCGACTGTCATGCATCCACCTGCTTCTCCGCATGTAACCTCAAGCCTCCGGCTCCCCATCACTCACTCACACCTGGCTGATTCAGCGGGGGCTCGCCGCGCTGCCAGCTGCTTATAACTCACTTATCTTGATAAGACCTGGGCATCCTGCAGACACAAAAAACAGCAGATCGAACAATGTGGGCACGGAGCGGAGCAGACACAGCAGAGTGTCTTCCCAGAATGTCAACTTTTTAAAACGATGACGGATATATACAGAGCGCACAACTTCCATTGGGCGCAGACACACTGTGATAAGCTGGAGACGGAAACAGAAAGTAGCCTGTAAGTTGTAAACTCCAGAAAATAAGATGTAAGTCTGAGAAAATAGCGTCTATAATGCAGGAAATACTGTAACCTTTAAGATCTAGTAACCTTTAGGTTTCAGAAAACAACTTGTTAAAGTAACCTCTAACGTATGATAACTAACGTTTTAATTTCTGTGTTACACAGAGTAACATGTAAGCACCATAAACCGACATAGCAAAATATTATGACGTACCCAGTACATTAGAGAAAATAATAAATACTGAGTACATTTTACACCACAAAAACACAACATCAAACAGTATCTTTTTGTATAGTTTCTAGTGCAAATATCTTTGTATACTTGAAATAAGACAAAAGTAATTTAGAAGTAGATTTTAAGTAAGATATAGGAGCTTGTTTTAAACATGAGATAAAGTAACCACGGCTTTGCGCTGATCTTCAGATCATTTGCTTGTCTTTATAGTTTTGTTTACACTTTCTATCATGTTTAGGTTAATCTGCTACAACAGGTGTCTTTAATAATATAACAAAGAAAGAATGAAAAACTATTAAAGATTCTGTTTTACTTTTAATAGGGGGGAAAAAGCATTTTGAGGTTCTCAGAGCTCAAGATTGACACAAACAGCACGTTGTCGCCACCTAGTGGTTGAAACCAAACACTAGAGAAATTCTTGCAGAGCTGAAATTTTAACTTGGAAATGATTATTACATAAAACTGTTACTCCCTCAGAATGATTGTATGGCAAAAGAAAGAACATCTCAATGAGCTGAAGGTCACAAATAAAGACTTAAATGAAACTAAGCAAAATCAGTAGAACTCACAATGGGAAAGAAACCAGACTGGAAAAAAATCAAAATAGGAATGAAAAAAATTACATCTGTACATAATGATGAGCTAAGCAAAAAGTGTACTGAAAACTGAATGGTAAAGGGATCTAAAAAGCCAATAGTCTTTAAAAAAAAGAATCAGTGTAAAGAAATAGGGAAAGTAAAACACAGGAGAATAAAGTAAAACGTGGAAAAAAGGCTACAACTGAGATGATTTCTTAGCCTTCCTCTCTCTTCTTCGTCAGGCCTCCCAAACTCCAGAAACACCCCCAGCCCCATCGATCCAGAGTCCATCCAGGTTCCGGTCAGCTACAAACCTGACCCGGCGGACTTGGCTCTGTCCAGCGTTCCGGGTCAGGAGATCTTCGATCCGCGCAAGCGCAAATTCTCTGCCGAGGAGCTGAAGCCTCAGCCGATGATCAAGAAGGCCAGGAAGATTTTCATTCCTGATGACCTGAAGGTAAGTTGGAGCCAGTCCTGAGGGCGGTACTGGTCCGCTCAGCCCACTTTATGTCCTCTGTTAGGGTTTGTTTCTGCTTGTTTTTTTTTCTTTTTCAATACACAAAGTACCAAATAAGAGAGCAAAAATTTGCTGCAAAAGTTGAGCAAACTTTGATTTATTCTTTGTCAATTTCTGTAACTCACAGTTCAGAGATTCTGGTTGGGTGATCAAAAATAGAGTTTGAAAATCAGTGAGTCATATCAGAAATGTAAGAACCAGGAGTCCATGTTTGATTATATTTGATTCAGATTCTTTGTCACAACCAACAAACTAAAAGAGATTTTTTTTTTAATCCACCCAAAGCTTCACTTCCTGTTTGTTTTCTTTACTTTCCTGCAGTAAGGTGCAGGGCAGACTGCTGTTCCCTCCTTTTTTATCCAGATGTTTTATCACAGTATGTGATTTAAACAGATCTCACTCATCCATCAGACCTGATTATAGCCTCACAGGAGCATGGCATGTTGGGACACACAGAGTCCTTGGTCTGTCCATCATTAGATTTAGCCCTCCTATTGGCCAGCCTACCCTGAGGGAGGTGGGTCCTCCAGGTTAAGCGGCTTAAAAAAAGAGTGAAGAAGGCAGCCGTGACGCTGTGATCCCACCGCCTGCCTTGCTCTTAGATCAGCTTTTTAATTGTTTGGGGGAAAAATGAGCTGCAGCTCTCTGTTTTTTAAATTCCCCGTCCACACGAAAATCACTTCCTGTCTGAAACCACGGTAGCCTAAAAGGTTGGCAAAGTAACTCAAAATCAAATCCTGACCAATAAACAAAATTGAATATTAGCTCTAACTGTATTTTACTATAAATGAGATATAAGTGGGCTTAATAAGGAGCACCAGATATCCACATTTTTACCTTTGGTTTTTCTTTTTTTGCTTTGTCTCTTTCTTTTTGAGCAGGATGACAAATACTGGGCTCGGCGCAGGAAGAACAACATGGCAGCAAAGCGTTCCCGCGACGCCCGGCGACTCAAGGAGAACCAGATTGCTATCCGGGCGGCCTTCTTGGAGAAGGAGAACTCCGCCCTGAGGCAGGAGGTAGCCGACTTGAGGAAAGAGCTCGGACGGGCCAAGAACATCCTGGCCAAGTATGAGGGCCAGCACGGGCCGCTGTGATGAGGACATTCACGCAGGCTTCACACACACACACACACACGCACGCACGCACGCACGCACACACACACACACACACCAGCGATCCTCACCTCACTGCATGCAGTTCTTATCCCAACCAACTCGACTCGATGTTAAGTTAACCTCTGGGCAGAAGTTTTTTTCCAACAGGGTTGTTTGTTCCAGCAGCACATCCTTTGTTGGCTTTAAGTATCAGATTTACACGAGCTCTGACTTTTACCTGCTCTGAGTCAAGTAAAACACACACGCAAGCACGCACGCACACACACACACACACACACACACACACACATTTACATATAAAAATATATATTTGTTTGGACTCTCTGTTGTCCATAAAGACTCCTCCCATGGACTTCTGAACCACGGATCTGATCCTCAATGCTTTCGCTCCTCTTCATCACCACCCTCCGGCCCAGCACTTTCAGAACATTGGGTCTCTCCTACAAACTCCGTCCCCTGCAGATGTGCTTTCATACTGCACCTGTTTTTATGTATATATTTTGCCCTGAAGATTGTGTACATGAATAAGCTCTGCCTTCTCTGAGTCAAACTTTCTCCTCTTTATATCTGAACCAAGCTGTTTCTGAAGTCCTCAACCAGATTCAATGTTTATGGCATGAAGAAATATATGGAGTGCAAAAAAAAAGAAAAAAAAAATATATATATATATTTATTTCCTGCTAAAGATATATTTTTTTATTGTTTACACCCCCAAAATAATGGAAGCTTACAAATTAGCTTTAAATCCATCAGGGAGTGTGTATTTACACACTTTAAAATATGGAAAACCTTTACAACCCAAAGAGATTCAGCACTTTCTCTCACCTTGTTTTAGAGGCCCCTGGTGGTGAGTCCTCGCTCAGGTTTTATCCACTCTGCAGGTCTGACTGAGCTAAAAAAAAAAAAAAAAGGTTTTCATCCAGATGGATTTTTGTCATTTAAACTCAAAATAAAAACTGTCATAAGAAACATTTTCTTCAAATCTAGACAAACCTGAATGGATTGGAAAGAAACCAAACCAGCTGACTCTGAACAGAAAGACATTTCTGTTGCAAACTTTAGGGTGGAACAGGATATTTTCTGAATGACCAGTTCTGTTATCTTTCTAGAATAATATTTTTGGAGGGGTTTTTTCCCGTTTGAACCTTCTCAGAATTTAACCTTCAGGAAACGTGACGAGTTCTTAGGATCAGTGACTCAGCTGCCTAACTTATCTAACAAAAAGAGTCAAAATATTACCATCTGAACTGTTAGCGTGTTTTAAAATAAAACCTATAATGTAGTTTTATGACAACAGAGGGTGTATTTCTTTTTCTTTTTTCTTTTTTACAGTTCTTAGGCTTTGACATGAAAACAGTGACAAAACCAGATTAGCACCTCGAAGAACAAATGGCGTGGCACAGACAATGTTCAATGTTGAGATCATAAATGCGTCAAAAAAAAACTTATTTCATTTCCTGTTGTGAGTTTGCATGATATTGGGTGGTTGGAGTTTGCATGCAGCACAGACGACAAACATGTCACCATGGCCTTATGTGGGAATAATACGAGTCATTCTACATATTGTTTTAAAACCCACCAACACAGAGACCAAACTACATCTAAAATCCATCATTCTATTTAGGTGCTAAACTCTGGGCTTCTGTTTTTTAGGTCAGCGGCTGTATTTCAGCACATACAGCACCTCGTTTACACAGGAATAGATGATCTATGTGAATATATTTCAGGATTCCAGGTTGAGTTCTTGATTTTTTTTTTTTTTTTCAGCCACAGCAGAACTCTGCAGCTGCCACAGAAACAGACTCTGTCTAAGCGTTCTTACAGTTACGATGTGCCAACATTATGGTACACATGTGGCCACATAACCACGATGGTGCATTGAACAAGTTGAGAAATGCCCATCGTTTTTGCCAGTCCTCAGTTTTGACACCACAATTTGAATATATGTTGATGACTGGCTAAAATGCAGGGCGACAGCAGAAAAATGCGGGAGATTATGGTTAGCTTAGTGTTTTGCTTCTTTCTGATTGAACTTTATTGTGATCTGTACATGTGCTAGTTTAATTTCTAGATTTGATTCTTCTAAAATGAGACTAAAATATAAGCGGGTACATCATGTTGGCGAAAAACTGTTTTTAACTCAGCAGAAGTCTGAAATTATCATTCAAACTGCTGCTCTGTTAGTTTCTGAAGTGTAAATTAATTCACTATGTGAATATAAAGTCTGAATTGTCCATCGTTGAAGTTAAATGGCTAGTTTCTCAAATGAAGCAGTAGGTCGTCCCTTGCTTGCAGGAGACAAAATTTCTCTCAAAAATTAAATGGATAAATTGAAAAAAATTCAGCAGCTAGTCAGACCAAACCGGAGTGGTCAGATTTAAGCCGTCTAGAACAACAGACAGGTCATTTGAAAAGGCTGTGACACTTTTAAAAAATATTCATATTGGTAGGTTTGACTCAGTACCACTTGATGGATTGTATAACTTTTCTTTGGAGTTGCTGTTGGCAACTGTTAGCCTTATATTCACGTGAGAATTTATTTTCTTTATCTCAAAATTCATAAAAATAAAAAGAAAGAAAACATTTTTTTCTCCTGCAGGTAAGACACTGACTACTGATCACTATCTCAGAAAACACCTTGGCGCATCACAGAAACTAAACCTGTACATTTTAAATAAAGAAAACTATTTCCTTACAGTTAGAAAATGTTCCGAGTTTCAATTTGAAGCAAATTATTAAAAACTTTGAACAATTTTCCAATTGTTAGCTGTTTTGGTTTGGTTCAGTCGAGTTGTGGGGTTCTTAAAGGCTCTCCTCTGAAACAAAACCCAACCCAGTGGCAGGCCGAGCCATGAATGTACATTTATAATGTTTTTAACTGGATGGAGTTGTCTTTTACTGTGGAACACCTTGACATTCTTTACTAAAGACCAAACAAAAATGGAATATTAAAGAATATATTGATTATACAAGGTTTTAATGTTTATACAGATTTATTCTTGTTTTTGTTTTTTCGTACAGTCTGATATTACCTGTGTATTTTGGAACACCTTTGTAAAAAAAACAAAAAAAACCAAAAAAAACACATGATATCTATTTCTCATATATGTATTATTAATATATTACAAAGATGGCGTTCGCACACGGTCTGGGCAATGCATGGGCATTACGGAAACGATTCCTTTCCTCCCAGTGTCGTTGAAATACCTCAGATTCCTTGTTCAGGTTCCACATCAGTTGGTTGCTAGGACGCCAGTTGGTTGCTAGGATGCAATTTGCCCCTCCCCCTTTCTCTTCATTTCTCAGAGAGGCCTGGCTGCCTCTGAGTAGATGGATGTATAGTTTTTGCACAAAAGAATGTATTTCCCCCAACATAGAGCACTGTTGATTGTTTTTTCTCCTCCTGTGTTTTTTTTTCTCCCTTCTTTTTTCTTTTTTCTTTTTTTGTTGTTGGTTTGTCACTGTTTCTCTTTATCTCCTGCATCCTATGGTAGTTATTAACACTTTTTCTTATTCTAACTGTGTTATGTTTCTCATGGTCAATATATATATATATATATGTATATATATATATATA
>NW_006800112.1:1117525-1120832 GCF_000485575.1 Poecilia formosa
ACCACACTTTTGGATTCTATTTCATTTTTTTTAGGTGCTGATAAATGAAATTTCTCCAAAGATTGATTTTCTATTGGTTTAAATAACCACGAATTTTGTTTTAATATGTGATTACATGAGTTTTTAAATAGCAAAAAAAAAAAAAAAGGAAAATAACATATTGGAGGTTTTGGTTGCGTCAAAACAGTTGATGACCACAAGGGGGCAGCACTTCCTTTGATCATGTGGAAACATTATGACTAGAATGTACTGGAAAAAAAATAGATTGTATTCCAACTTTCCAACTAATGTAATCTTCCAGGAATATTTATAAAACGTTACAGTCAGAAATAAAGGATTTTTGTTTTTGGAAGCCCCATCAGTTTCAACCTTTTTTTATTTTTCATTTTTGTATTTTTTTTTTTCCATGGTAGCTTTGGTTTTCAATAAATACAACTCGCACATCTGTTTGCCTCTGGTGTTTGTCTTTAGTGCACAATGTACCTTTTCTCTGTTCCGCTTGCTAAGTGAAACCTCAGTAACCCACCGTCGCTGCCTGCGACTGGCTGACTGAAATTAAAACCTGGTGGGCGTTCGGTGGCTCAGTTGGTGGCTAAATAAAGAAAACTAGAGTCAAAAATCTAGAGTCAAATAAATAAAATAAAATACAATTTTAAAAGAAATTTAAACCTGGATTAGGTTGCACTTAGCAAATGTATGACCATTTGGCTCCCTTAATGACTTATTACAGGTTCTTTCTAATTTTTACTTCCACGATGGTTTCATCCTTTATGCTCCACTTTGATCCCATGACTACATTTTGAAAGTACATGTTTGTTTCTATGACAACGTAACTTTTAACCTGATTAAAAGGACTCTATACAAATTTTAGTATAACTTTACACCTCTAGAGTCCTTCACTCAAACTGGTTTTTTTTGTTTGCTTGTTTTTATTTTTATTTTTTTACTTTTACTTTTGTTGTTGTGCTGCAGAAATAAAATTCACATTTGGCAAGAAGATACTTTTATATGTTGACATTGGCATCTTTTCTTCAGACAAAAAAAAAAGTGCAGTCTGGTTGTGCGTCACGATGTCTTTGTTATTAGTAGACGTAAGCTGTCATTCCTCCTCTGTCCACCAGATGGCAATAGAGCTCTCCTCTTGCCTGTCAACGGGCCTTGCTTCACTCTGCACATTTGCCTCTCCCTGCTTGTGTTTTCGTCTGCAGCTTTAATCTGTCTCTTTAAAGCGTCGAACTTCCTGATATTCAGGTCTAGAGGATTTGACTGGACCATCGCAACATCACGATTAATTTATTCTTAGCAATTCTGGAGTAGATTTGATTTTGTTTTGGGGATCATTGTCTGGTTGATCATCCAGTTTGGGCCAATCCTCACATCTGATTGTAGAAACCGTGATTTTACATTGACAGTGGTGTTCACGGGCCACCCATTGACTGCAAGGGGCCGTTCTACGGCTGCCAAATTTGCCCAAAGTGTGATACCTCAGATACCATGTAGTTGGTTTGAGGTTTAATGGCCTTCTGGATTATGGTCAAACATATCTAGTTTTCATTTGAGCTTAAAGGACATTGATACAGAAATCTTGTGCTTCATTCAGATCCGACTTTGCAAACTTAACTCATGTTACTGCTTTCAATGCCAAAATATCTTCTAATTGTTCCTTCATGAGCGTAAGCATGATGCTAACTGATGCTTGTGGTCTTAAACGTTTTCCATTTGGGATTAATACTTCTTTCTATAGAATGTCGGATCTTCTCGGACTAATCGGTGGCAGGTGTAGGTTTTCTATGGTCATTCCTGATGTCTGGCTTTGTACTGAAGACTCTTCATATCTCAACACATTCTCACCTCATTTTTGCTAGCTTCTTATTTTAGTGCTTTGTACTCTACCTAAAAATAAATTAAAAAGAAAACAATTGAAAAAGCTGACAAAGTTTCGTTGTATGTTTGTTTGTTTTTTCCGACTACTTTCTGAGTCAGGCGCTTAGAGTTTCCATTATCTCATAATCCTCGCACTCTGGAAACATGGAATGAATGAATGTAGGAACAAACATCAGGTCTTTGGTTCTGGGCAGCACCAGAAAAAAGGCCACTAAGTTGGTTTTGTCGTTATGTAATCCCACTTACTGAAAGTGAAAGCAGCAGATCAGAGTGTTTCTGTGTAATCCTAGGAGTTTAGACGTCACGCTCTGAGCACAGAGCAGGTTTCAGAGGCGGCCGCAGCCTGGCAGGCAGGTGGCTTCAGAAATGTTGCTGCAGACCCCGTGGCCTGTGCCAAGAGGATGGAAGAGTCTGACGTCAGCTCTCTGATGTCAGAGTCATTGGGATAACCTGTTTGATGTCTACTTGATGCTCTAAATTATTCACATCTTTAATTTGGCTGTTGAAACTTCAGTTCTATTAATTTTAATGTTTTATATATGTACACAGAAGCTCAAATACACTCTCAACTACATCAGCTAAGTGCTGCTAAGGATTCCAGAGAATCTTAACTTCCCAAGGTCACTTCTTTTTAGTGATCATGTTAGAGTGAAGTCATTGGTTTCTCTCATGCACAGCACGTTATCTTCAGGTTTCAGCAAATTAAATTTAAGACTTTTAAAGACTGTTTGTAATTCCAGCTTGAATACAATTTAAGACCGAAGATGGGGGAATCTGCTCTATTACAATGGAGCATAGCAAAACCTGTGAAATTTCTGAGGTCTGTTTGTGGCTCTTCGCAGTGGCTTTGTGGCTTCTCATGCTAGCTTAGGTAGTTAGCATAGCAGTGATGTGCGGTCAGGGGAGGCAGGTGAGGCAGAGCCTCACCTGTCATCATGGAAAAATTATAATAAAACCATTTATATTGCTATTTTCACCCTGTGGTTTGTACTATAAAGTATCTATTTTTTTTACTTAGCTTAACCAATTATGATGATTTTTTCTTCAAAATCGCTGGATTTTCGCATTTTCCCATTCAAATGCTCAGAAGCGAAGCCGGTGAGGCAGCAGCGAGCTGAGCCTCACCTGGGATCGCGCAACCTCTCGCTAACTGCACTGGCTGCCATTCTATGGGAGCATGTTCGTCCTGTCTGTACGCCGGCAATAAAATGGCTAAAAAACATTTAATATATGGACTGATTTTCCATAATTTCGCTTATGTATATAATGTACAGTGTTTTTTGTTTTTTTGTTTTTTGTCACCAACTGTGATTGTATCGTGTTTTGTGCGGAGGAGCGATCAGAAACGGCAGAAAACAGACTCCAGGGGAGGCAGGCAGTTCTCTTGCCTCATGGCAGGGGGCGCTCATGATCCCAGATATTG
>NW_006800112.1:1122066-1125543 GCF_000485575.1 Poecilia formosa
AAAAAAAACAAAAAAAAAAAAACAATTGAAGATTTCATAATCAGTGGGAAAATTTAATGCAAGTCCAAGTTATTCAGATGTTCCACTACTTTGACAAGATCTACGAGTAAGACCCAAAGTCTGTCGCTCTGAGGAAAAGAAATCACTGGGGATGTTGAGGATTCCACCAAGACTCAACCATGACAGGAACTAGAATCTGTTAGTTTGGTCTGAGACTGTTTTGTAGGCAGAACCGAAGAGATGTTTTGAAAGTTTGACATAATTTAACCAACGGCTTAGGAAATTAGGAGACTCTGAAGAGGAGCGGCAGGTTGTTCCAAGAAGTCGAATTTGGTTGAGATGCTTTGCTTGCTCTTGGAAAGAGGCTTAAAATGCCAAGGGAACGATGAGTACCATTTCTAAAGGTTGTTGCAGTTGATTTTCAGAACAACATCTGGATGTGCTGAGGCATTAAGAGGAAAACAGAAAATCTAACCAGTTCCAAAACGTTTAATAAAATGAAAGCATAGGATTACTGGTGAACACAAGTGATTTAAAATGACATCAGATTAACATTTAATGAACATAATCATTAAACGTTTGATTATGTTCAAATGTTTAATGATTATTTTAACTCATAACTCAGTTTTATGAGTTAAAATAATGTCTTCAAATGAAAAAAACAAACAAACAAACATGAAATACAAGAAATAAAAATAGCATTCAATATGAAAAACTTAATTTTCATTCAGTGTTCATTGCTTCATACTTGAATAACACAGAAACACCAACACAGTAAATTTACATTTCATCTGAAGCAGTGATTTCGTTAGCATTTGATCACAACCCAAACATGACCATCAGAACTGAATCATCTACACTTGTTCCTCTGAATTTCATAACAAAAATATAAAGGCGAATTTCTGCGTATTTAAACATTTAAGTTGTTTTTTTAAATGCTGTGACTCTTAGTGACAAGTTGATTTGACTGAGCAAATTTTACTTCCAGTAAATTGACAAAAGGAAAACAAAACTTTTTTCTTTTAAGTGGGATTGTTTTGAGGTTCCTGATTGCTGCATTGCTCTTAACTCAAGATTTACTTTTATTTCCCGATTATATTACGGATAGCTGACAAGTCTGTGTTGCACATATAACACGGATGTTGGTTGCCCTTGAGTCTTTGCGCCGTGCCGTTCCACTGTGCCATTTTACTCAGACCAGCAGAAATCCAATTTTGGTTCCAGTGTGCTTCCCAAATGAACTCAAAGATAATAAACCACCAGAAACCTAAAGAAACTATGTGTTAGCTCTGAGTAGCACCAGATCTTTATCCGTCTTTTTTCAGGTAGGCTTAACAAAAGTCTAGTTTTTATGAGCTGACAGAAATCTATAAAGTATTCTTCAGAGATTGGGATGAGATTAGAGTTTTTAAGACCTGGTCTGTTGCCTAATTGTGCCTCTCTGTTTTTTTATCAAAAGCTTTCTGCTTTAGAAAGTCATTCTTGCTGCTGTCTCTGGTGTATGTCTTCAGTCCTGGCTTAATCAGCACTGGGACTGATCCATCCAAAGAGAACGGTGTCAGTCTGAAAGCTACATTTCCAGCAACATTAAGTTGAAACCCTTTTAAGCTTGTGTGGATGTGAGACCGTCTAACAGCTCAGGTCTGAAAACACCATCTCTGACAACCTGAAGCTTATGTAACCCCTCCCCTCCACCCTGCCACCACCAATTTCCACCCCTACAGAGACACAGCAACGAGGGAACACAAACACACAACCCGAGCTCCTAATAATCTGTGCTGGTCAGCATATAATCCCCAAACATGAAATATGAAGGGGGGAGGTGGTGTTGGTGGATGGTTGTGCAGTTCATGCTATGTTATGGATGGGACTCAGTCATTGGTGGCTTGGTCTGTTGACTGTGTATTTTTTTTTTTTTTTTTTATGTAAGAGGATTTGTACCAGTATCAGCGTCTGTGGCACGAGTGCTCTAAAGACTTTGGGTGGGATCGTTCATCAGAAGGAGATTGGAGGCGGGACCAAGCCATTCCTGATCAAAACCACATCAGAAAATGCAGACAGATCAAGTTTGAGTCAAAAATAAATCCACCAGTTTCCTATAGAGTCCCTACAGGATGAGGAGTCTGAGTTATATCTGGCATGTTCCCACAATGATCCCTCCAATTACCCCCACCTTCACCTGGGATCTGCTCTCTCTCTCTCTCTCTCTCTCTCTCTCTCTCTCTCTCTCTTCTTTATCTCTCTCTCAAGAAATACCNTAAGACACAGTGAGCTAGCCATGGAGCTAGCCATACAGTAAATAAGTAAAGTACAGCGATATATTTGTTTTCTCCTCTCTTCCGACGTAAAAATGAAAGACTACTACAGTTAAACAGTTTTCTAAAGTGGATTTTCATTTGAAGCAGGAGATAATAACTAAAGAAGACCAACACCGGAGCTGAAGGTTTTGCTTCGAGACAGTTTGACGATTCTCAAACGGAGTAGAAAAGACATGCTGAGGATAGACTTGGCTTTAGATGAACGGATATTTTTGTGCAGAATTAGCGGTGCATGCATTTCATTGATAGATAAAGGTAAGACAGCATTAAGATGTTTTGTTTTAATGAAATGTGCGTTTTTTGGGGTAGTTTGTATGTCTAAATAATTCAGTAAAGTAGAAGCGGTAGCTAATCTACCACAGCAATTATTTATTTATTAAACATTAAGCCTAAAACATACTAAAACAACCGACTGAATATTCTGTGTGCACAATTCTTGAATGTTTTTTTTGGTGTTAAATCCTAAAACTTGAAGTGGCATTGTTGTCAGTTGCTATGGCAACGAATCTGCGTAGCTTGGCGAATACAGATCACTTTGCTGTGGATCATAGCGCGAAATCAATATCTACATTTCTAAGTTTCACTGAGTTAACGCGGCTATGGATGACATGTAAATGATTAGTCTTTTTGCTCTCCAGCGTTGTATGCATGCGCGAAATTTCCGTACGTCCAATAATATGTGTGGTGTCTAAGTCATAAGTCAGTGCCTCACCAGCAATGAACCTCACCGCACGTCACTGTAGCATGGGTACCAGAAACAGCTACTGTAGTTTCAACCAGCCCAAGCCACAAAACACAATGAAGATGAAGATGAAGATGCCTTTTGCCTGACAAAAAAGTCTCATGAGAAAAAAAAAGAAAACTGTCAGATTAAATAATCTCGCTATGACCAAATTTAAGACCTGTGATTAATGTGTTTCAGGCCAACTCAGTTTTTTCCCCATGAATTTAAGGCATTTTAAGGCCTTTTGGAGACATGGATGTCAGACTTTTTAAGACTTTTGAGGATGCGCTGACACCCTCGATGAGTGTTTGATAGCCCTTATTGGCTTGACCAATATTCAGCTCTGTGGAAAAGTCAAAGGGAGTCAACAATGATCTATTTCTTAAAAGAGGGAGCCCTACGGACACAACTTTACACAGATTGGGAATGCCTTTT